>NW_027526445.1:138095407-138157907 GCF_048455015.1 Haemaphysalis longicornis
GTCACCAGGTGAACGCTCCTGTTGCGCAATACAGCAAAGACGGGTTTGTTGCCGTATTCATTCCCACCACGCCGCGCTCACGGGCACGACCTCCGTTCTAACGCAGCTGTTCTAACCCACCGCTCAAATCTCCGCCGTATGTCCGGCATCAACGAACGCGAGAAGCTCGCCGTCACGCCGGAAGCCAATCCCACGCCGTGCACGCCTGCCGCACCCGGCGTGTTCTTCCTCTTACGCGCCTTTCATGTTGGCGCACATCTGATCGCTCTTCTCTTCTCGCTAAGGAGCTTAGCAGCAGCTGTAGGAAACCCGCGGTGGGTGTCTAAAGCGTGTTCTTCACGAGGTCGGTACATCAGTGTTACGTTGCCAGCTAGCGGCGTCTTTAATGCGTAGCATTCTTTGCCGATTACCCCCCCTTTAGCCAAGACCGTGTAACGCTTTGCATTTCCACAAAATTGCAGAAATCGCGGAAGTTCCACCTGCAATCGTTATAATTAATGGCGCAAAAGGAAATAACTGGTTTGACAGGATTTAAAAAAAACCAACAAATTTGGCTGGAAAAACTCACACTCACGACAAGCGGCATAAGAATGCTACGCATTAGTAGATAATTCTCTGAATTTCTGCGGAATTTTTGTTTTAATTTCGTTTTTAGCGGTATACGTGTCGTGCGTTCTGAGGGCGTGTTTTTTCTTTAGCAGTTTTTGGTTCGCAATTGGGTGGAAATCCGTAAGCCGTGATGAATTTCTTTTCTCTGTCCTTGTCTCTGACCTTCTCGTACGTTATAACACGGCACAAGACTCTACAAAAGAAAAACAAAACGCATCCAAACATTCTCATCAGCGAAATCGTTGTAGGTAGTACGACAAGTGTTTACGTTGTACACGCGTAAAAATTGTCCCACGTTTTCGCCGAATATTTGCTTTTCACTGGTGATCTGAAAACAAGAGACTGAAGTTGATCTGAAGACAAGGACTACGTGTTTGACGTTAACCAAGAGGCATTAACAAAAGACGTTCTGGATGTTTGAAGCCAGATGCATTGCCCTATGTGTCAACTATTTCTGCGTTCCAATTCGCGGACAGCTTGGTAGACAGCCTACGAAGCAGTCTAACTAGACGTCTAAAGGAATAAAATTGGAACGGCGCCGCGGTCGCAAACGCAACACCAGCGCAGACGACAGCGTCGTAGCAGACATGTTGAGTTGCGCAAGCCGCATGTTTCGTAACTAATATTACCGTTGTTATTACAAACGTTACGTAATTTAAAAATTAAACAAAGTCATCTTCATCAATAGTAAATTATACTAAATATTTGAATGAAGGAACAAGTGCTTTTGTTCAAGCATTAATACGCAAAAAGGTGGCGCTGGCGTCACTTATTAGTTTAGACAGGAAGGTAGCTGCATCGTTGCTGACTTCGATGCTGTCTCCTCGAAGCAGTCTTCGTTGACTCCTTCGTTCGAATTGGAACGGGGCTTAACATGGCGTACTGTCCGCGAAGACGGCAACGAAGCTGTCTAAACGGTAAATTGGAACGCACCCTATATATCGTGCGATGTTTCCGGCTGCTTCCTGTCACAAAAACGTTTTTAATGCGAAGGCATTAAGTCATTTCGGCGTCGCGAAAGCAGTGGTATGGGGGTTTGATCCACCAAACTCGCGAAGTGATAATACTCAAATTTATCCACATCTACGCTAAGTATACAAGCAAGAAAATTTGGAGGCCCGTTCGCTGCTGCTATCAGCAGCCACCAAACACGAAAAAAATACTGCATCCGTCTGTCTAACGACGACGATGGCTGAACGCGGAGCTTTCTCGCGGGGGATGTCTTGGTTGTCGTCTGAGTTCGGACTTTGACTCGTTGAGCTTTGACTCTGACTCGCACGCAGTTTGGACTTTCGATTGCAGCGGCTTTGACTTTGATCCTTCGCCATTTGGTATACCACGAAGAAAACTTCACGTTCAACCGTCGTCGTCGTGATCCGGAAGGAGGGGGGCGGGGAGAGGAGAGGAAAAGGAAAGGAAAGGCACTGGGGATATTTTGAGCTCGGCAGGGAACTCACCTGCATACAACCCAGTGCAGGGGAAGGGAAGTAGAGGGGGAGTGACGGGATAAAGTAGAGAGAGAGAGAGAGAGAGAGAGAGAGAGAGAGAGAGAGAGAGAGAGAGAGAGAGAGAGAGAGAGAGAGAGAGAGAGAGAGAGAGAGAGAGAGAGAGAGATGTCAGTCCTTGAAAGCTGTCAGTCCGGGCACATCAGTCAGTCACTGCACTCCGGGCTACAGCCGCTGCGTACGGCCGGTCGTCTCCAGGTACTGGAGCAGATGGGCGAAGACTTCCCGCTGGGTTGCCGCAGGCTCCTTCGGGAACAGGAGGTCCTCCATGCCGGCGTCGGGAAGGCCTCGACGATGGAGCGCTCGGTGGAGCTCTGCCCTAGGCCCCGCATGGTGGGTGCAGAAGCAGGGTAGGTGCTCCAGCGTCTCTGGTTCCGGACAGTCCACACATGTAGGGGAGTCCTCGCGTCCTTGTCGGTGCAG
Organism: Haemaphysalis longicornis; assembly: GCF_048455015.1. Lineage (NCBI taxonomy): Eukaryota > Metazoa > Arthropoda > Arachnida > Ixodida > Ixodidae > Haemaphysalis > Haemaphysalis longicornis. Next base: position 138,097,945 of record NW_027526445.1, read on the forward strand.
GCACTCCGCCACATCGCAGCAGTCGAGCCGCATGCGGAGAAGCAGGCAGCGGCTGCAGAGCCAGGCCGCTCACAACCGAGAGGGTCGGGGTGCATCGTCTGCACCATGCGGGCCAGGGTGGTGCGGGCCTCATCTAAGGCGGTGCCGTCTTGGGAAACTGGAGTGCCCTCCTGGTGGGCCTCCCTGGCTCGGGCGTCGGCGTCCTCGTTGCCCCGGATGCCACTGTGGCCCGGCAGCCAGTGGAGCCGCGGGTCGCAGCCTCGGGAGGCCACAGTGTGCATGCAGCTTGGCTGCACGGGAGCGCTCGCTCCGGGTAGCCGCTGCTTTTGGTGGGCTGGTGACGGAAGGGCGCATAATTTTTTCGTCTAGTTTTTTTGCACGCCCATGCACTCCCCTCCAAATGAAAACTGCCTCTACCGTGTCGGTATGGTGCAATCAGAAATACGTCGGCTTCATAACGCGAGGGACCCAGATTGGATTCCGACCAAGTGAAGCGTGTTTTTTCTTTACTTCACCCGCGATCATCGTCATCATTATCGTCAGAGGAAGTTGGATTTCCTGTAGTGTGTGTTCTGGTGTGCACGGACGCCATCTGTGCGGCACAGAGAGCTTCGCTTTAAAATATGGGATTTTTTTTTTCGCCATAGAAAAAAAAGACAGTTTTCAGCCACCCCCGAAGCAGTTCCACCAGAGCTTCGGACTTCCGGGTTCGTCTTCGCTCGATGTCTGCGGGAAAATAAGAGGAGCCCCTACTCAGCAAATTCTCCAAATTGGTGCATTTCTTCGAATGACCATGTTTCTATTTTTCGTTTGTCCGCTGCCGAGGAAGGTGTCAGCATCACCGACCTCCTTATTTTTTCTTCATGAGTTGTACTAGTACACTCCTAACGGCGTGTATAGTGCTTCCATTTTGTTGAGGTTGTATCGCTAGATGAACGGCTGGAAAATCTCGCGGTGCGCGTCGAAAGCTATTTACGGGCGGCTCGACGTCGACGGAGATCGGCCGCCAGTTGCAATTCCCCAAGGCAGCCGCTCGGAAGGCGAACGAATCCAATCAATTTGGGCAGCAGCGCGTCCAAAAAAAAAAAAAAAAGAAGAAGAAGAAGAATGGGGGTTGCGGCGGAGGGGGGAGGGGCGGCTGTTGCTTTGGATCGGGATTGTGTAATTTTCCTCAGCTTGTGTTTATTTCGGATAAAGGCGGGAGTCGAGTCTTCGACACGACTTGTGCTTCGAAATTTAACGTGTTTGGTTCCCGTCTTGCCGTCATGGTACGACGCCGAAGCGCTCGCTCGAAAGCAAACATTGTCGCTCAGCGGCACAGGCGTGTTTACTCGACGCTTCTATCTGATTCCAATCGGGTTCCGGCTTCGCCACCGAGCCTTACACGGGCTTTAAATTAAAGGCTGAGCCGCACTTCCCGATATTTTCCCCCCCTTTTTACATAACCGGAGAGCAACGAAGAGAAATAGGAGAAAAAACCTAGGGACCTCAGGCAGTGGCGAAGGGAATACGCGTTGATGAAAGAAGGGAATGGGATGCACACATATGTCGAGGGACATCACCACCACCACCACCACCACCATCGTTGTCGTCGTAGTCATCATCATCATCATCATGATAATCGTCATCACCTATACTGTCTGTACAGTCCCTGGAAAAAATTGGCTTGTCTGCCGTCGAAGGCTTTCAGCGTGGCCCTGGTGGCGAAAGCCTCGGACAGACAACACACCGGTCGACTGCAGCACCGTCTCAGTGTACTGGCCCTTTTTGCTAATAAGACAGCTTTCTAAAAACTAAATTGCCCTTTTGATAGTGTTTTGTGACATCGTTATTTCTTTGCATCCTTCCTTGTGTCTGGGTAAATTTCTTTAAGAATATTTAAAGTGTTAACAGTACTTTTGACGCCTCTGATCGTCTGCTCACCGCAGAGGACCACAGCTCGAAGCGGCGTGTAAGCTGACGGCGCCATAGAGTTTCTAGACGGCGCTAATTTTTCACTTTTGATTGCTAAAAAAAATAATTCAGGGAGAAAAGTAAGCAAATAACTAGTTTTACTATAGGAATTTATTAGAAGAGCAATCTGATTCTTAAAAATGCCTCAACGCCAAGCGTGGTAATAGCAGTGCATGGTGCACTGAGAGGGCGCCGCCGTCGACCGGTGTGCCGTTTTTCGCGCGCTTTCATCACTTCGACGACATACCGTTGTAATGCCAAACTGGGCCGGACGGCAGACCAACCAGATTTTGGGGGACTGTATTGTCTGTAAGTGCAGTCGTGCAGTCGCAGTCCATTGCCTGCGACCGTAGGTTCGGTATGTAACGGCAGGATGGGATCAGACTTGTAAGCCTATTAACATGTCATGTGAGCGCCCCCTAACGGCTAGGGCGAATGCCAAGAGTGACCTCTGGAGCTGAGGTCTGGCGTGGCTGGTGAGAATTTATGTTGAACTAGTTTCACACGATTAAACTGAGAACGTACAGTCTTTGTCGAAATTTTCTGGGCCATGTCACAAGGGCATATGGCACAAAAAATTCGGAGTACAGGCTTACCTCTTGGGCGAGGCTGAAAAGTTTTATGTCAGGAAGCTGGAGAAAACGCCTGTCTTTCTTACTGGCGTAAAATATTCTGGTCGCTGTTGAACGTTAAGCCTTGGCTTTGAATTCTTTGCGGCCCCTAAACCTGAGGCGTGGCATAGCAAATTTTGACAAGAACTGTACCTTTGTAGGGCTGAAAAAAAGCTTGACCCTTATGGGATCATAATTAATCTCTAATTCGGATTCTCTTGTTGACCGTGATTGGCCCACTGTATGCGCCCAATTTTCAAGGAAGGTGAAAACTACGCGAAAATATTAGCATGTTGCCATATTTATTGTCGTCGTCTGTACGGTATTTAAAAAAAAAAGGTGGCGAAGCAAACAGCAAACATTTCTTGCAGCGGCCTAGAATGGAGTGTAAGATGCAGGAAACGGCTCGTAGGGAAATATCCGGTGCTCCTGCTGTCGTGTCTTCTTGTTCGACTGATTCTAGGGTTTAACGCGCCGGCGCAACGCAGGCGATGAGAGGCGCGCCGTAGTGCAGGGCTGACCGCCTGGAGATCTTCCTCGTACACACGAGCATTTTTGCTTTCCGCCTCCATCAGAAAAGTGGCCGCCGCGGCCGGGAATCGAACCCATGTCCTCGTGCTCAGCAGCACAACGCCTTAGCCACTGACCCACCGCGACGGTTTGAGTGCGTTCTTAAGTCAGCGTCCAGCAATACGAAGTTTTTGCGTGTGAAGCTTCCTAGTGCGGCGCATGTAATCGACCTCTTTTTTTCACTCCCACCGCAACGGGCCTCGTGCCGACCTATATCTGATAAATTTTGCGACTGCTTGGAGATTATGGATGACGTTCTCTGCAGCAAAGGTGTCATTTGCAGAAAGGCAGCCTGGGAGGCGTAATCATGCGTTACATAATTGATGCATGTGTCGCCAGCAGTGGTTTGACAGTCAGCTAAAATAAAATCTAAAGAAGTCGCACGCTCGCTAATAGATTCGCGAATCCATGAGCAACGAACGTAACGAGAGCGGACGAGATATACGCACGAGTTCACTAAGACTGCAGCTGCGGGCGACTTTGCCAGAGGGCTGCAGCGGAGATGAACGAGCGAGGGGAGACGAACCGCCGAGTGATGAACTCTTCTTGGCAAGCCTCCGAGGCGTTTTCGACGGCGCGTCTCGCGAGCTCGTTCTTCCTCGGAGGAAACGCTGAAGGCAAAGGAGAGAAAGCGACGCCTCGCGTCTGTTTATCCCGCAGGGACATGCCTATTCCGTTCTACGTGGTTCTCTCATTGCTTGTTGCGAGTGGGTGTCCTGTACTTATGGGGCGGGCGAGGCGTTATGTAAACCGCCTTCGCAAAACTGCATCCTCGCGAAGTGTGATTGGTTTCTTGCGGTGGGTAATCGCTTTTTCGATCGCCCTCGGAGACATTGTTTCAGCTGATGCACATCTATGAGACTGCGGAATGACGCTGTTGTATCAGCACAGTGATATCAGTGGCGGTGGTGTTTACCAGAACATGGACAGACCACAGCCGATATATGTATATAAGAAAAGAAAACTTCGAACGAGGTAGAAGCCACGATTGTTGACAACGTTTCAGCAAAGACACTTGCCTTCATCAGGGCAAACCCTCGCCTGGCTGGCACGGTTTATTAGGGGTAGGTCCCCAGATGAGAGGAGATAAGTGGAATTAAGAAAGCGGATTGGTTTGGGAGCGTGTCGGGGGAGATATTGAGGGGGAAAGAAGGTTGTATAGTTTGAGCCGTGAAGTAAGTAAGAGGGAAGTCAGTCGGGGATTGATATTCCGAGAAATTCTTGGAGAGAAAGGATGAGAGGGGTTTGTTGCCCCACCGCGCGTCCTACGGAAAGGTTCTCAGAAACGCCGGAAGCAGAACTGGCGGTGCGAGGAGTCCTTGTCATAAGCTATCTAACAGCCCCAGGTCAAAAGAAAAAGTGGAGAAGGGAAAAAACAAAACAGAATACTAGGTCAAGGAAATAAGAAAAGAAAAAAAAAAAAAGGAAAAACCACACAACCATAAAAGAAAAACTGAAACTGAGAAACTGAAATGGCACGTGTCGCCAACAGCAGCATTCCTGGAACAGGCCTTTTCGTGTAATCCACTATCTTTACAAGTTTTCCTCAATGAAGGGCTAAGTTGTGTAACCAAGCTGCTGAAGTGAGACGTTATCGCCGAAGGACAGTGAAGGCTTTCCTCGTCAGTGAAAATGAGCCTCGTCCTCCGCGGCTTAATTAGCTTGGCAGCTTCCTGGCTGTCGCCGTGTTGTTTTTCTTAGCCTCCCGGGTTTAAATGGGCCTTATCTCACCGTGCTGCTGTAATTGAACGTGTACATTCTGTCCATCGGCTTTGTTTTTGTTCCGAACAGCTCGCATCGCTAGCGGCGTCTTTCGGAAGCTTTTATTTTGTTTTGTCGGTTCGTATGCACCGCTGTCCCATTACAGTCAATCTACAGTCTTCGTCAAAATTTTCTAGGCCAATGCGAAAGTGCGCATGGGCGCGAAAAATTCACTGTACAAGCTTACGTCCCGAGCGAGGCTGAAACGTTTTATTCCGGAAAACAAAGAAAACACCTTTCTTTCTTACTGTCATAAAATAATTTTGCCCAAGTCAAAGGTAAAGCTTATTCTTCGAGTTCTCTGTGGTCCAGTATGCTTAGGTTTCGCCTAGAAAATTTTGACAAATTTCTGTTCTCATGTTTGAATTTTTAAGATATATTCTTTGTGACTGTTGATACAGCCAGCTTTTAAAAATCCCGCGCCCAGATAGCGAGAGTCTAGGCTGACGGTGAATCTCTAGAAGTGAAGCCGTCGGCGAGCGTTTATGCGTTGGTCTTTACTGCAAGGCAGTATGAATATCTTCCGGTGACGTGATCCCCTTTACTTAAGCTCTCCGTCTGGAAATTCATTTCGCTATTAGCGGATAGCCCTTCGATTTGTAGTTGGCTCAAGTTGTGGCCGTTCGAAATGGCAGAAATACAGATTCTGCTGTTAGAAATGAAAGCCACGCGATTTGGACCGTGGCAAGGCCAACGGCTTAGCGACTGGGTGGTGTGTGCGGAGGGGCGCTTGATTGATTTACCATGACATTTTTTTTTTTTTCACTAAACTAGTTGGTAGTAAGCGAATGGGACCCGTCTTGTTGTCTTTCTTTCGCACCGACCTCTTGCGCTCTATTTTTTTAGAGCGAAGCTTTCCATGTCCCACTGATGGCGTCCGTGCGCACCACAAAAAGCACTGCAGGAAAGCCATCTTTCTCTGACGATGAATATGTTCGTGGGTGAAGTGAAAAAAAATTAGCAGTGGCTTAGCTCGGCTATGGCAGGATATACGTAGCGTGAGCTAAGGTTCAGCTGGTTATTCTTAGGTTTCCTGGTTGTCTAGGATTAGCTGATTATCATGCTTACTGCTGCTAAAACGGTTTCCAGTCCAATCCATTCCAATTCAATCCAGTCCAGTCCAGTCCGGTCCAGTCCAGTCCAGTACAGTAGGACAGGCAACAAAGACAACAAACTCAGGTAACTCTAGTTGCTTTTGCGACGTCTCCCATTACCACCGCCTGCGCTAGAAATATGAATACCGGGAAGCTGCGCGTCCACGACAACTGTTTTGAAACGGTAAAACGACGCTTTAGCGTCAAGCGGCAGGGCTGCGCTGGTGTTTTGGAATTCAGCGACTTGAGGAAGAGTGATCACCTTCTTTTCTTCTTTCTAGCTGCGAAAACAACTCCCAGTGCGCGCTGTAAATGCAAGTTCACTAAAATAAAAATAACTATTTTGTTTTTCCGAGTGGTGGCTTATTGCGTAGCGATGTTGAAGACTGAGCACCCGCTTTTCTAGAACAGAAAAAATTCCAGCTCGGACTCTAAACGCCCGCGCACTGCAAAAAAAAAAAAAAAAAGCAACGGTTGCGTTTATCATAGGGATGCAGTTTTTCCGCGGGGATGTATACCAGAAGCGGCCCGACGGGAAGCTAGGCTGCAAGACCTCCGGGATCGAAGAAGCGCGCAGACGACACACGGGGGGCTGTTGTCGACCGTCATTCATCACGCTTCGGTAACCATGTGCGCCGACGCATATGGTCGCGCGTGACGACCATCACTCTCGCGATAGATACGGGAGCGGCAACGCCACCGGCAGAAGGCCGATCCCGTAATCTCTTCGTTTCCGGAGGAGCGAACGACGAAGACGACGTCTTGGTGACAAACGGCGGCGGCGCGACTCGGGCGAAAACAAGGCCCGCGAACCGCTCGCCTTCTTCGCGTCGGAGGTGAGCGCCAGCGTACGGGCGGCCGGCATGTGATGATGACGAACGACGACAGCTTAGCCCCGCTGCAACGTCGACCCGTTTTTTTTTTTTTTTTTTTTTTTTCGGCCGCGCCGTTTTTGTTTCTTTCGGCCGCTCCGACGAGGACGCAGCGTCAACCTTGGCGTATGTGTAAGGTCGGTCGGCCATGGTCGCCGGGGCTTCCGCAAGGGCTACGCCCGTATCGTGACTCCCTTGCTGTGCCCTTTCCCTTCCTCCCCTTCCCGTCACCGCGGCGTCAACTTGGGTCATTTGGACGTGACCATAGGCTGCCGCTCGCTCGCGACGTCCATATAGCGCTGTCTGCGGGAGAAAAGATTGAACGGACGCAAAGCGGCTGGCGCGTAACACGACGTATGGAGATATATCGTAGCGGCCCTAACCGGGGTGGGACGGGAAGATTAAGCGGTAAACCACGATGACGTGACAGCCGGGGTTGTGTGGAAAAACCTGCGGCTGATTGTTCCTTGAGGCAGGGAGTGAGCTGGAGGGAATTGAATCATCATAATGGCGTCGAAACAGGAGCCGAGGTGTCGTGGTGAAGGGCTGCGGGCGTCTATTCTTTACATCGCTATTATTGGCAGCGGGTAGAAAAACTGGCTGAAACGACCGAATGCGCAAAGGCAATCCTCGAACACGATCTCGCGCCGCGAATTTAATTTGCGGTTTTTTGTTGAGGAGAAAAAAAATAGTGGTAACAGGAACCAAAAGGAACTCCGCCAGTCGTTGCCTGTGTGCGCGAAATGGGAAATCAATAATTGCGCCGAGGCTTTACGGCTCGGCTTCGGGTGGCGAGCTGTTGTGGTTTGTCTTCGGATTAATTTCGACCGTGCACGGACGAGAGACGTTAAGCCGCGGGACACGCCGCAGGTGTGCACGTTGGAGCTTTTCCCGGAGTCGCCGGTGCGCCGGGCTGATTAAATTGGAACCTCCGTCCGTGCCGTAGTAGAGCGCTCAAGCCGCTGTGCGGCAACGCGTTTGATGTGGAGCCTCAACTTCGTGAACATTTATTCATGGCGTGAAACAGGGAGGGTAATCTGCTCACTCTGAGAAGACATTGCGGTTGGAGGATGGGGAAAAAAAAAATTGACCCGTTCCACTGTGTGAAGGTGGATGACCAGCGAAGCTTTTAGCGCTAACTCGATGGTGAGGTCATACCAAATTGTGCTGAAATTTATGACGACATCTTGCTTCTCTTTAGCGTTGATGGCGCTGATCCCCGGCAAAGACACATTCACACATGCACACACCTTTACGTTGACTCCACTGATCTTCAAACGGCGCATCTTGATAATTTATCTACTCAGAATGCATATCCGAGTGATGACATGTATAAGCTGGAGGTGGAAGTGAAGAATTTTTCTTACAAATGGTGCATATTATTAACTAATCTACTCAAGTTGCACATTTATGAACCGGTATGTCACGCGCTTGAGGTAGAAATCACGTTGTAGTGGCGGCATGCCACTTTAGTGGTGACCGCGTTAGTTTTCTAACCCCTCGCGCTTTGCAGGCACATGGAGCTTTGGGAGTTCTTGTTCCGAGACATGGGAAATGCATACAACCCTAGCCATATAAGCTTCTCTAAAAAAATAAAAGACAAAAAAAAATCTGGTGACGTATCTGCTCACTTTGCTGCCAATATGTCGTCGAAAGACAATAGTCTTCTTCCGCCTCTGCCACGTAAATGCCCCTCTTCTCTTTCCCACCAACCTCTCACGCTCTTCCCACGACAATCACGGCGGAAGTTTGCTCAAGTCAATTCAATTTTCCCGCGTATCAGTGCTCGCCCGCTATCTACTCAAACCTTTCGTTGCTGTTGGTCTTCTAGGAGTGCCGCCAAGAGGGAGTGTCGCGCGCGAGCGCTTTTTGTATTTCCGGGTCAGGAGGAGGAGGAGGCAGAACGTTTTATTGGACAAAAAAAAAATAATAAAGAAAGGTGGGTGGCGTCCTCAGTTCAGGAAGCCGCGCGCTTCCGTAGCCCCGGTGCCCGGTTGATCAGGCGTCATTTGTTCTCCGGGTGCAAGTCAAAACATTTTTACGAGGCCTATTTTTTTTTTTTTTTCCTATCGCAAAAATCGAACAGCCATGTATCTTTGGGTAAAAGAATGGCGCAAATATCACTTATGAATTGATTTTCTGCCTCAAATATGCCTAATGTTTTCATTTTGCTGTGCAATGTTGGCAAGTATGAACATTGCCGCCAGATTTAATGGTTTGGAAATATTTTCCCTGTATAAACATCTAATTCGAGATTTTGTTCTACCTCTTTTAGCGGTGGCTGAATCGAGGCACGGACAGGCCAAAATTTTCAGCTTTAAGTAGCGCAACAAAGACTGCTGTTCTAAAAAAATGTCGCCCAGCTCTCCGGGGTGCAAATTCAGAGCGGGCGCCAAAACTTTCTCCTCCACTAAATTCGTTCCGGCCTGTCTCTTGCTCTAGAGAGAGAAAGAGGTCCTCTTCCCGGGAGAGACATGCAAAGCTGCACATATTTAGAACCAAGGTCCTTTCGCTGGTCTCCTGCCCTCGTTCCTTCGCGCGGAAAGAACCCGGTGCTTCACCGGCGTGGTCTTCGTTTCTCATTCACCCTCTCAGCAGCACAACTCCCGCGACCCTGCAGCGCCGGCAGTGTGAGGAGAATAAGTACAATCACACGCCCTCTCCCCGTTCCTTTCATTTCCCGCTGCACTACGTCAGCTGCTCGTCGTTCGTTAGACAAATAAGTCGCAGGAATGCGATGTTCTCCCGAGGTTTGCAGGGCAGTTGGGCTTCGAGCGCTATAAATACTCCGGAGGTATGTAGAGCACGTTCGTGGGCCACTCGTTGTGAGTTTTTCGAATAAACGCTGCCGCTGTTCACTCCGGGGTTTCCGCCGGGGAGTGCGACGTCGGCGAACGGAGCCTGCCTTCCGCCACGAAGCGCTGTGGATTCCCAGCGTGGCAGAGCCGAGAGACTCCCTTTTCTATGACGGAGGACGACGTCACGGGCGGAAATGCGTGACCTCGGTGACACGTGGTACGCCCACCGACAAAATGGGTGGAGCATTGTGCCTCTGTCGTGTAAAACTGTCTTCCTCTGCAAAACGTTCGCTAGTGCAAATCTGGTTGCAGGTAAAGGATCCGGTCAGTGCAGTCGTGAGGGGAAGGGGGTGAGTTGCGCTACCTTTGAAGCGATTTTAATCTTCCTTTAAAAAATGAAACAATTTAAGGGCGATGAAAGGGAAGAATACAGATGCAAGCACTTCTGGTCGAAAACGGTTTCGGGAGCTTCAGAAACTGCTGGCAGTGTTAACTATTTCTAGGAATCAGTATCCAACCCGGTGTTCGGACTTCTGCTGGGTTGGTAAAGAGGTGAATAATTTGATGTGAGTGACGGTGCACTAGCTGCAAGGCTGCGTACTGTAACACTAGATCCTCGTGGCTGCATCAGCTAACAGTTAACAGGCAGTTAGTTAACAGTGGCTACACGGATAAAATGGAAATTTGGCGTTGCGGGTGGTGTACATGCGAGACGTCAGAAATAGCAATCGCGCAAACGCCAAAACTTACCCACGTTCGACGCCGCCACTCGGACGAAGCACGCTTTTTAAGTGCGGAGCACTTTAGGGGCCCGGTTTTCCGTCGTAGCTCGTCCGGGGTCGCGGTATCTAGCCACCGCAGTCACGCGACGTCACGCGCCCACACAGAGGCTTGCAAAAGATCACCGCTTCCCGTCGTCGGGATCGAACCTCAGCTCCTGGCGTTACGAATCCGATGTCAGTCCCATTGCACCACGCACAGAAGCACACATTACGTACATGCAAAATGTTGGGGTGATCTTTGCGGTGCACCGTTGCCCTCGGAGGCTACCGTTGCTAGGGCACATATAAGTACACAATAACATAAATAAGCGAGAATTCACGAATTAAAGCATTAATTACCTCAAATTAATAAAAAAAACTCAATCTAGTGTCTCTGTATAGGCGGGTTGAGGGGCGGCGGCGCCCTCTCTTGACCACTTCCAGTACCTGCGGCAGGTTAATAGTGAAACTAGTCAAGAGAGGGCGAAATCGCCCCTCTGGAGAATCACTGCTCCGCACTTGACAGCTTTCACGTCGAGTGGAACTGCTTTGATTTTTATTCACTCTTCACGGTGCCGCAAAAACGGGCTCCTGTGAGAAGGGGTTCGGTACAACGAAAAACCGGTTATGCGGAATGGGGACTGAAAGTGGTTGAGGAATTACTTTTTACGGGACCGCTTTTCATGGTGCCCGTTTTTTTTTTCTTTTTGTATCACTGAAAGGGAAAGAAACAGGCTTGAAACGTGGTGCGACAACTCAACCATCTTCCCTGCGCACTCTGATTGCGGCGTAGAAGGCTGGGACTTCTTCTTGAGCTAACTGCATGCGAACAATTTCGGCGCTGTTTCAACTTACCGAATACATCCGAAGATGAATCGAAAATTATTCGCCAATTGTTAGCGCAGCATTCGCAATTACGGGTACGTATATCATTCCATTTGTTCACCAAACCGAGCAGCGGTGTAGTAGCTTCGCTGTTAGACTTTTATTGAACATTCGTGCAATTCTACAAAAGTGGTCTCAGTGGAACTGGTGGTGGCGCAGCATTGGATCCAGCTTTTAGCGTGTGACTTCCTGACCTGAAAGGTCTGTCATCGAGTTTGCGGATCACTGACACGCGCGCGTGTTCTGTGTTTGACCAGTGTGTCATCGATCTCTGAAGGACCCCTTAACGTAACCCACTAGCTTATCTATGTTAGCTGTCAGACAACAAAGCTTCGCATGTGTTTCCGGATATTGGGTAGTGGCTATCAGCTCCAGTGGATACATCGCTGTCGGAAGACCTGTAAGTCTAAATCACGCGTTAAACCTTCGATGACATGCTACTTGCATAGTGTGCGCACATAGTTTATCTAGAACAGCTCATTAGCAGCCCCGTGGTAACCATGTACAAAAATTACAGGGGCATGCCCGTGTGAATCATCGGAGGACAGCATGTCAGGTCAGAGGTCGTGATTTCGTTATTGCTTATTAGATGCGACGCATCTCTTGCTCTGAGGCATGTCCCTCCTGCGTCGGTGTAGGCGGCGTCTGCACGCCACCTGCGCATGCGTGACTCTCCTCCGCTCTTCTCTCCGACAGCTGTGCGCAACACTCTCACTACGTCTCATTATCATAAACAACAGCTGCGTGCGCGCGCTTCGCTCGCTTCGCTCCACTCCCGTCGCGCAAGTGCGCGCATGCGCGACTCTCCTCCGCTGTCTCCTCTCCTTCAGGCGCTGTGAGTATAAAGCGGGTAGCGCGCTGCGGCGGTTCAGTCAGCGCTCGCTCTCGTTCGACTCCGCGTGACTTCGATTGATGACTTCGTGCTTGGCTTGATTCTTCCGATGAAGACGTGATGGAAGCGACGGTCCCTTCAGCGAGTGGATTGACGCAATCCAATACCAGCGTCACCCCAAACGCTCAAGGCAACGTTACGACCATAGAGAATCTGCCAATGGAAACGCCAATTGAACCCCCCGATGCGTCGCATCACATCAGGGTTCCCCTCGCGGGAAGATGGGGGTAATTTTTTTTCACACGCTCTCTTGGCCTTTCCTAGTACATCAGCATGGACATAGTACTCAAACTAGGACTACACAACGTCCTTGAAGAGCTCATGGAGGCTCAGAGAATCCCCCAACTACAACGCCTCACATTCACACCCACTGGCTAAGCCGTTCTCTACATGTCCGGCTACCATACGCCGCCAAATCGAGACTGGCCACAGCGCCTCCCAGGTACCGTCAAGCGCCACATCCCACCTCCCCCATACCGCGCCATATTGTCACGATGTCAGAGACGACGGAGTTGTCTTCAAGGAAAACAAGTTTATTGGAGCGAACTTGAGCTCCCCTAACAACTCAAAGAATACACAGGCGGCGAAGCAGCAGTCAGCAGAGTGACGTACGCAAGCGAGCGTCGGCGATGGGTATCCCGCGGCGTCTGCTCTGCAGGCTTTTATCATCCGGCGCGAGTGTTTCTCGAACCGTCAATTTACATCCAGAACGTTGTAGATCAAAGAAGATTATTCGAGGACGTTAGGGCGAAACGCGCTCCGTATCAGAATGAGATAACCCGTGTGGCATAAAAATAAAAAATGGAACACGCGCTTCGCTTGGGACACAGATAACGCAGCCGGGCGCGGCCGGGCAATAAAAAGAAAACATAAACAAACAAGCCCAATGCCTAGTTCGCGGCAGTATGAGTCCCACCTTCAACCCAGGTCGTCGGGAATCGCGGCTCCGCTGTATCACGAAGGAGCTAGGGGAATGGCCCCCAGGTCCGCTGCACTGAAGTCGCCTATGAAGCCTGCACTTGACGCACAATTTCGATCACCCTAAATGACGCCGGCCGAATGTCCACAACCGCCAACACACACGCCAAGAAAATACAGACGGCAGAAGCTCAAGCCGTCGCCTTCGCAGCACCACCCACGCCAAGCCTCCCCACATCACTGTAGTCTCCTACTCGCAGGAGACATGCCGCCTCTACCAGGCAGGCTACCCCCACTTAGAACATTCTTCAAGACGAGACCACCATCACGATCATGTGGGGCCCAATGCTCTAAAACAGGAGCGTCGCTTTGAAACGACGGGGTAGCGCCATGCAAATGCATGTGTTTTGGGTTTGGGGCGCCGCTTTTAGCTGTTTCTGGACGTGAGTATCCCCGTGGAAAGTCACTGTGGCAAGGGCGCGAAGCGACAAGCGAAACGACGGGGGGAAGTGGGTGTCGCTTGGCGCATTTGTCACAATGCTTTTTTGCAGGGATACTCACGTCCCGAAACAGCCCGAACAACTGGTTTCATATTCTGGGGATAACGGACCCATACGAATCCGATAGAAAATCTTAGCAGACCATGACGACTCTTGTGTAATCCATTATTAATTTCGGATCGCTATAGTGTTCGTGTATGGCGATATTACAGAGATTTTGTGGTCGCGCAGGTCCCGTGCAGTTATACAGGTTCTGTATAAGGTGTACAACATGAAGCGCTGTGTGCCATCGTCCTCATGCTGTTGGCTCCATCCTAAGTTTGCTATTGCTACTGGAATCATATTATACCAACTCGCCCAAATGAACTACCCCTGGCATGTCCTAATTTGGTTGTCACTTCTTTCATCGTAATTTTTCGCACTGTTTTCTTTCCTGTAATTTCTAGTGCCGCGCCCTCGTGAAAGCTTTACTGTCGCTCCAGCTCGGGATTGTGTGTTGCTTGCAGGGTAGTTAGGTCGTCGTCCAGATACCGATCTCTCGTGCCCTCGCTGGAGTCAATGAACCTGTCGCTCAGATGTTTAAGCTCACGCCGCGGTTTCGATAATCGATAACCAACGTTTTGGCCGTGCCAAATGGTACGCACAAACTATCTCGTTCGCGAGCGTATAAGGCAAAACGAAAACAACGCACGCAACTCTTGTCCATCTTTCTTATCTACGGGCGCCATACCTCATCGCCCATATCGGTCGGATATGACGAGGTGAGTGGGCTTTCAGGTAAACACGCTCTTGTTGAGTGTTGGACCTGCGTCGTTATCGCGCCGATTCGGCGTCGTTACGCAACGGAAACGTGGCCCTGCTGGTTTGCGCCCTGTAGTTTATTCGTTTCTGCTTATCTCGCCAGACGTGTTACGTGTCGGCAGCGGTGTACGTGGTTTGGCGTTGAGTGTCAGTCTAGTGGGCGGAGGCGACAGCGTGATCTCTCCACAGCGTGCCCATTGCCTTCTTCGCAGGCAGATTTAGCCACGGAGGATGGAATGTGCGTTATTTAGTCTCTGGCTGTCGTAAGAAAAATGCGTCCGTTTTTGTCTTCGCCAATAAAAGCGTCATCCAGGGTCCCCTGGAAAGTGTGCTTCGCAGCAACTATACTTGTGATGCGGTGAGGCCACCTGATCAGAGCTATCACATGGGAAAACGTAAATGTATTTTAAAGACGACAGCCTTTCTTGGGCTAATTAAACGCGAAAATTGTGGCCCGTCTGTCTGTGTGTTTGTAGTTATGTATGTATGTATGTATGTATGTATGTATGTATGTATGTATGTAGGCATAAAAAGATGACTTTATTATCAAATAATACTGGTATCAGTCATACCAAGCAACAACCAGAAACTGAAATTGGCCCAGCGCCCGTTGCTTCAATACTAACAGTACACGAAGGCAGTAGTTACGGGCGCTTACAGAAACACACAAACAATTTAAGGTTGGTGACAACGAAAACATTAACGTGCCACGGAACCAAGGGTAGAACACTATAAGCTACAAAAATGCAACAGTATACTGTGAAAGGGTGGTGTTAGTGCCACGACAAATACTGTGGGGCAATACAAACCATTTTTAACAAAATAACCTATTGTAACAACAAAAATCCCCAAGGGCACAGGTCTGGAAAATTGGCATGAATAATAACCATTTCGTTCGACTTGTCTGGAAGAAAATGCATTTGTTTGTGCTATTTCCAATGGCCACTGAGTCGTGATCATTGGTGTCCTCAAGAAAGTACCGAAGGGATCCTCGGCCGAAGGTGTCTTCGCATGATCACAGAGAGGGCTAGAGCGCCAAGCACGGTTGTCATGGTGTGCGAGGGGCGGGCGATGTTGCGATTCAGCGCGCTGCTACCCTGTGCGCGCGTCGTACAAGTTTGGTGTGGGGCGGTGAAATTTTCGTGCGTTGCGGCAAAGCCCGCCCTGCTCAAACAAGTTACGGCAAGCCGGAGCGTGTCGGCCGCGCGGACTGTCGTTGGCGATGATTCACGCCCGCGGCAGTTGCAAACTGGTTCTAGCGGAGTCGGGGTTCAGACTGGATTCCACGACCAGACTCCACCCGCTCTGAACCATTCTTTCCCATCTCTCTCAGATAACAAAAGCTTGATGTGGGCGAGTTGGTACATTATGCTAGAAAAATTAATCGGCGCTAAAAACAGGAACAAAGAAGAAACACGTAACACACAACACAGTGCAGAATGTGTTGTGTGTTACGTGTGTTCGGCACTGTGTTGTGTGTTACGTGTTTCTTCTTTGTTCCTGTTTTTAGCGCCGATTAATTTTTCTAGCATCTCTCTCAGACTCAACGCGCAGCGGCTATCGCGAGATCAGAAAAGGCCGTTCTTGTGTGTGTGTTTACTTTTTGTTGTTCCGTGCACAAAGCAATGGAAGGCAGTGAAACCTTTGGCGCTCCTGAGTATGCATTCCGCCCTTTCAGTGACTTGTGTGAGATCGTTTCAGGCCTCCGTAAGGATAGTCGCTCTACTCGAGCCAAGCTTGAAGCCCGCAAGTGATATCGTCGCTGTTCACCTCTCGCCACGAAGCAAACCAGGAAGTGTTGCTCTCGGCGCTATGTCATCGACGCCGCGGCAGTTCTCCCGCCAGCCGCTCGTCCACTATGCTACCAGTACATGAAGGAGGTGACGGAGCTTGGTACACGGTCGCCTTCGCCAGTGTAACAGCGAGAAACATCGCGTTGCGGGCTTCTGAAGACGAATCAAGGCGTACGCAGTGGGCGGAACCTCAAATTCGCCTGGGACAGGGAAGGAATTGCCGCGCATGTTTGTTAAATATCCACCAAAATATCTCTGAATAATTCATTTTTGGTTTTGTGCTGTTGTTATTTGCTTTTTCTTTTTTTTCTTTCAGTTTTTCTCTCTCCTTATTTTCGCCCCCCCCCCGCCCCCCCCCCCCCCCCCCCCCGAAATTAAAACCTGCTTACGCCACCGGCCGTAACGTGAGCTACTCCCCTATTTTTCACTTTATGAATCGTGCTGAAAAGAAACGATATACTTGCCGTGAGCAACTACAGCAGTTAGTTTTCATTTTATTTGTCGTTATAAATAATGGGCAACCGCCATATTCTGTTCGCCGGGCTCTTTTTCAAGAGTAAACGCTATGCTAAAGATCTCGTCGGCGACGTTTCGCAGCCCGAGCCGCCAGTTTCTATTTGCACGGCGCGAAAGTACACGCCATACCAAAAAAATTTCCCCGCATTTCCCCGAGGGGGAGAATGTGAAAGTGCGAATGCACGGTTGTCGGCCCGCTTGCGGCGCTTGCGCTCGGCCCCCGCAGCCCACCGCCTCGCCGCCTTCTCTTCCATCTCTTCCATCGGGTTTGTAGTATCACGTGTACACCACGCAGTTATCAAGCCGCTATAACGCCGCTGAGTCGCCAACGCACGCCGCTGACGACGTAGTTTGAATGCGTTAAAGATATAAGGCGCGTCTAACACTGATATCACCGTCCCGTCCGTGGCTTGGTCGGTAGAGCGTCGCGCTGCGGCCGCAAAGTCCTCGCATCGAAACCTGGCGCCGGATGCTGTTTCTTTTTCATATATAGAGGAGCACTGCGGACGCCAACGCCGCCGACGCCGGCGGTGGATGGTTTGGGGTCGCTTATAAAGTGCATTCGCACTTAAAAGCTCCAATTCCGCCCTGTGTTTTCCTCGCTATCTCTCGTATTTCTTTCTTTTTCGCTTTATCGTCCCTTGCTGCGAACATCGGCGCTGCGCACGGGTTGTTAGTGTTCGCAGCTTGGAGGATGATAATGCACGACACGTTTTTCATTCTCCCTAAACAAATACAATATTATTCCGTCCTTCGCCCCTTATTCTTTAAAGAAAAAAAAAATAACGGAGAGTTAAGGAGGAACGATCAATACGCACAATACGGACGCGGCAGTCTTTCTCTCTGTCTCTTTCTCAAAGGACTGTGTTTTCGCTGCTTCCGTCCTCTGAATAAACAGCGACCATAAAATCTCCCATTGGCTACTTTGACTCTACTTCGCAGTTTTCTTTTTGTACTCGGCTTGGGCCTTGTTGTTTTATTTATCGTTGACGCCGCACTTCGTTGAGTTATAAATTTTTCTGCCCTTAGTTGTTCTTATCTTTCTCACCCGCGCTCGAGGCGTTGTAAAACGCGTTTAAACCAACTGTTTCTAAATTCCGCTGTTGTGAGGGAGGCCGAGGCTCAATTACTTTCAGCGGCCGCCGCCGAGCGGAGAAGTTTGCATTCCTCTTTCTTTTCGCTCTCAGAAAAATGTTATGGTTATGTCTTTTGGACTCGTGTTTGCGCTGAATGAAAAACATTGGTTAAAAAAATACGTCAGAAATAGAATGCGTGTATGATAAAATTTATGCGGCCATAGATGCAGCTTTTTACGGCCGCTGTATTTCGCGTTTTAATTTCCCGCTGGAGTTTCCTCGAGTGTATGCTTCGCTTTCTGAAAGCGCCGATCATTTTATTTGTCCCGTATACAGTAGATGGGCAGTCTTTGATCGTGTGAGCGAGTGTGATTTTATGCTTGCTCTATAATAAGACAAATGCTCGGTGAATTGCTAGGCAATTGTGTGGCGTATGCTGGAAATGTTTCTTCATCGCAGCGCTCACGCGATATTACCGGCAATCGGTTTATAAACTTCGTCGTTCTTTTACCATGTTATAACCAAAACGCGCGGATTCCTCCCCCATCCATCAATCTCCGCCCCCTCAACTGTGGTCTTCCAGAACCTTCCATAACTCGAGTTAAGCTCATTAACTCACCACGATCCGCCAGCCTCTTCCTTTCCACCGGACAGCTTCCTCATTCCTCATCTCCGCGTTTTTAACCTCCATTCTCACATTTCAGCCAATCAGCGGCGAGTTCTTCTCATCCCCATCTGATGACTACCTCTCCAGCATTAAAATTTGTGGGAGGGTATCCGGGGTGGTGCTCCATAAAAACTTCTCGGACAGCGAGCCTTCGAACGTTCCCGGTAATTGCTTTTTTCTAATTTTGGAATTTACGGGACAAAAAATTAATAGGACGATACAGAATCCTCCTTTGTGCGTAAGCATGCTTCGTTTGGTTCACATAGAAACCCCGCTTGTTGTCAGCGTGTGTACGTTATAGCGGGCGTAGGTTTCCGCGTTTGCATCTCTTTTGCTGTTGCGCCGCTCGATCGCAGAGCGACGCACCAGTTTCAAACATGTAGCGCAGAAGACGAGAAACACAGACAAGTAGACACATACGGCGTGTGTGTCTACTTGTCTTTGTCTCTCGTATTCTGCGCTACATGCTTGAAAGTTATGAACCAACAAGCCCAAATTTCTACGACGCACCAGGGTGACCGTCAAATTGCTCCGCGCCTGTTTCGCACTGCGCAGATTCGCCTAAGTCCTCTTCTCAGATTCCTTCGTGTGCCTGTTGCCCTTTCCCCCTATCCAGCTCCCCCTTTCCAGCTCAAGGAAAAGGTAGTGCTGTCTGCCACGCCCAACTCACCCGCAGCCATCCTTGAGCTGGACATCAAGGTGGCGTTTGACAACGTTAAACACGCCACCATCCCCTCGCAACTAAATACTCTCGACTGCGGGCTTGGAGTGCATCAGTACATCAGGGATTTCCTCACGGGACGTAGGGCAATAGTGAAAGTGGGAGACCTAGCCACAGGTGAAAGTTTGCAAACTGCAGCCAACATGGTAAATCATTGCTCCAAGTCTTGCGGCCTCCAATGCGCCTCACAAAAATCAGAACTCCTCCTTGTTTTCTGAAGAAAGAAAGAATTCGCTACTCCAGGGGTCACTCACAATCACCATCCACAAGGAGGGCCACACCATCGTTCCCTCCTCGCATATCAAGATCCTTGGTATGACCTTTCAAGCCGATCGGACAAACTCCATCCTAATAAATAGGCTGAAACATACCTGGGACCAAGTCACACATATGATCAGGCGTGTAACCACCAAAACACGGGGAATGCGCGAGGCCGACACCCTTCGCCTCGTCGAAGCATTCATAATCTCAAGAATTACGTACGCCATACCCTATGCTCTTCCTACCAAGTCAGAAATTGAAAAGCTGTATGTTACCATTAGGAAGGCCTACAAACATTATTTTATGCCTTCTTTGGTATTATTGTAGGCCTTGTAGTATTATTTATTTTTTGTTCGCGTTGTACTGCAATGTTCCACTCCTCTCAATACGCCCCTGGGGCCATGATGGTAACTTGAATAGAAAAAAAAAACAGAAAAAAACAAGCCCTCCGACTTCCCGCCAGCCACCGACAAGCTGTTAAAGTTATGCCTGCACAATACGGCCGACGAGATCATAGGAGCCCGTCTTTCGAGCCAAAGATTGAGGCTGGGAGTCACGAGCACAGGGAGGATTCTTCTCTCTCGTCTGGGGCTCACATCCCCTATGCAGCGTCAGTCATCTCAAATGAGATATCTCCACCACATTACCAGAAAACAGCTCTGCATGGCGCCGCTCCCTCGAAGCATACACTCCGCGCATCACACTGGGCGCAGGAATGCAAGAGCCAAGGCCATCCATACATACTACGGGAGGGAACCAACCACAGCATAAACGGACGCGTCTTCCTATCCCGGCATAAGAGCAATGACAGCCGTGGTTGTCCAGCACAATAAGCACGCCAGCAGCCTAACCCTACCCGGATACGACCCCTTACAAGCGGAAGAAGCGGCCATCGCTGTCGCCATAACGCAAACTACAGCCATAGTCATCATCACAGATTCGCAGCAAGCGGGCCGTAACGTGCGGACGACTTCGCCGGACAACCGACCCAATCATCCGCCAGCATCCGCCAGACAGATCTGTCATGATCAAATGGGCACCCTCCCACTCTGCCGTCCAGGGCAACGAAACCGCCCACCTGTTGGCCCGAGAGTTATCCCGCCGGCCCCCGGGAAGCGAGCAGGAGATGCCAACCTTGTTGATCACGTACCACGAGATAACTCAACACGATAAGCTAGAACGCGTCATCTATCCAGCACCGCATAAACACCTAACGAAAGAGGAGGAACGGCAGCTCCGTGCACTCCAGACGAATACCTTTCCCCATCCCACTAAATGCCATATATTGCACCCCACCGTGTATTGCCAGCTATGCCGCTTCTGCGATGCCCCCAGGACGCTCTTTCGTATGGTAGGAGGCTGCGACCACGCCCCACTGCGTTTGCGAAATCCCTCTTTTTCTTCTTACGAGCTTTGGTAGAGAGCTCTGACCAGCTCTTACTTCAATGACCAGCGCCTGCTGGTGTTAAGGCCTGTTAAGGCTGAGTAAGCTCAAGGGGTCCTGGACTAAGCAGTCCTCCCCACTGCTTTTCGCAATTTAAACGTTTACTCTCTCTCTCTATCTCTCTCCATCTCCCCATCTCTCTCTGTCTTCCTACATATCTACTTTGCCCGTGGGCGTATTTCGTGTTTCGTCTTTGATCGGTAGTTGAGCTGATGAGCTTGCCCATGGAGAGAGAGAGAGAGAGAGAGAGAGAGAGAGCCCGTGTGGTTGCAGGCGAGGACGCAACCCCTTCCCCCCTTTACCCTCCTCCTCTCACTGGGAGCAGGCTCTGGGGAGCTCTGACCTCGCAACGCAAGAAGCCGTCACGGACAGAGCCCTGGACGTCGCAAGGGCCCTTCGGGCCTCCGCCACCCCCTACCCAGAACTCAATGTAAAATAAAGTGGTGCTACTACTACTACTGCTACTTGCGAAGGCCCCACTCCTGGAAGTAAACGTATCGTGCGCTAAACAGGAGCTCTTTACCGTGCCGATTTCCCGAAGAAGCTGTTGCGATAACGAAGACATTCGAAAGGCTTGATGAGAACAAGGCCAATGAAGCATGCGGCACACTATGTCCCTCTTATCGGACTCCTTAACCCCTTTGTTCTAGTCTGTTTGTCGACAGGTCGCACGTTGCTGGCGCATTGGAGCGATAGCCCTTATCCTAGGATGTGCACGCTCGTCCGTGTTGTTTATGTGTGCCTTCTCCCTCCTCGAAGTGAGGCTCCCCGCCCGCGTGAAGATCTCGGCGCACCTTGTTTAGTTGGCAGCAGGCTTTCGCGCTAATGGAAAGTTCGCGTCTTGTGACGTCACCAAGCACGCCGCCCAATCGGGTGCTGGACGCTTGTTGTTGCGCGGTGGAAACGGGTCATGTTTCGTGGTGCGCGCGTGGAACCTTTCCGATGATCGCCGCATTTTATTTTTGTTGTTGCTGTGTTTTTGTAACCCCCCCCCCTTCCCCGCTCCCTCCCACGGCTTTGTTTTTCGGCAATAATGGGGTTATGTATTCACGATGTTATTTACGGCACGTGTACTGAAATACTCATTAGAACGAGCACGTGCGGTGACAATAGGGCAATTTTCCAGGTTTTTTTCTTCTCTTTTCCGTAGAGCGGGGCCGCATTTCCTTGTGCGACGCAAACGAACCGTTTTCGAGTGTAACTCTGAATTCAGTCTCGAGCGAAATATCCCTCGTAGTGTGCTTTTATTTTGTTGGAGAGAGAGAGAGAGAGAGATGAAACTTTATTCTGCAGCTCAAGTCCGAGCCGCGGAGTTATGAGTCCTCGGAGGAAGGGGGTGTCCCATGGTCCTCCGACGGTAACGGGCTTGGTTGGGGGCGAGACAGCAGAGCTGTTTCAACCTGCAGTTCCGCCGTCGACAGTTACTAGAAAAAATACCAAGTAAAAATGCCGAGCGCATATGAGCGTGCTCCTCGTGGGGAGCGGCCGGCATCGGCCAGCTCGACCTTCGAGAACACTCTGCCCGCCGTTTGTAGCGTGATCTCTGGCGTGCTGTTCAACTCGCCAGTTCACGCGCGTCCGCGCCTGAAGTAGGGAGCACAGACGCCGAGTTCGCGAAGCCGGTTGCCGAGGGTTCTCGCGCGTGCCAACGCGGTCCACTTTGGGTTGTGAAAGTCAGCGGGCAAAACGATCCTGCCTGCCAGTTACGGAGAACTTTGAGCGGCAAGGTCTAAAATCCGTGTGAGGTGCAACATCCGGGCCTCCGGCTCGGAGGCGGGCCTCCGGAACATCGGGCCTCCGGAACATCGGATCGGAGGGAATCGGATCGGAGGGGATCGGACCGGAACATCCGGATCGGAGGGAACATCGGGCCTCCGGAAGGGAGACGGGCCGGCAGCTGTGCTGTTTCTCCTGCCTTGCACCGCTAGTGCAAGCTGCGTCAATTTTCTCAGTAACACAAGCTCCGGGGTGGTGTATACCTAACGAGTGTGTAGTAAGCAGTGCCTTAGGCATACAGCGCTACACGGTCGGCCTCGTCAACAAAGACAATTTCATTCGAAGAACGCCCGATTAATCGAACTTCTTGTAGCGAGCTGCTTCGGGTACCGCTGAAAACCAAAACTTTGAAGTTAATTTTGTTACAATTGCTTGCCTTATTTTTGTCGTTACTGTCCATTACAGTGCAGGTGCAGCTGCGAGAAACGCTTTTCGGCGAAGACAGCTTTACAGCGAAGCCCGGCAATGTCCTCCGTGCACGTTATTCTGACGCTGCCGTCGCTCTGTCTTCCTCGCATTCGAAATACTCTTGTGGAAGAGGAGCCCGAGAGTGGTTGAGAGAGGAGGGCAGTCCACGGGACCCAACGACGTCACTTGGCCTTGAGCGCTCGCTTCTCTCAGCCGACGCAAAGGGGTTGCGAAAGCTGTGTAACGTAGCGTGCTTTTTTCATTTCCCTGCCGCGATGGGTCGATGACTTCCGGAATGCGTCTCTGCAAGCCCGAGCAATCACACGTCGCCTAATTATCACGGTAACAGCGCTTACATCTGGCGTCAGGTCGCGTTTCTTGTCGAGTAATTTTTCCTTGCCGGGAATATTAATTTTGGTGAGTGGGAGAGAAGGAAAACAAAAGAATAAGGTAGAGTTGTTCGACGCGAGAGAATATTTGATCTAAGTCAGTTCTGGCAAGTAATGCGGGGAAAAATAAAGGTTTAGGAAAATAAGTGTGGCGATCAACCGATGCATCACAAGGACGAGTGCTGCCACTCAGAAACGAAACACGTCGCGTAGAGAAAACAAAACTGACAATACAAATGCTAAAATTTCGGTTTTTAGAGGTGAACGAACAAAAATCGTGTTTCTTTTAACTTAAGCGAGTCTTCTTATGAAGCGTCCTTGATATGCTCTTGCCTTAACAAAAAAAAAAAGGAAAAGAAAACTAGTTTCGTTCCAGCAAGTTGTTAGGGGCTATTCGCCTAGTTCGTTACGTATTGATCGCATTTCGACAGGAACGGTGAGCGTGATACCGCTCGGCGTCAGTTTACCGCAAGGCTTGCGAGTTTCGGTCGTTGCGTCGGGATGTTTACGTGTAGTAGCGCCGTTGTGCAAGTTCTTCAGTGTATTCCTTGCTTTCGTTGTGCGAAAGCTTAAGAGTTTTTAACGCGCAGCTACCAGCGCGTTAGCTCAGTTCAGAAACAAGTCTGAGTTGAGTTACGACGTTACCCTGCCATGATCATACGTCCCCTCTTTCCCGCTTTCCTGAAGCAAAAAAGGCAGTGTCTAGAGTGCAGTCCGACGGTATTATAAGCACTCCACTATATCGAGGTCCACTGGCGTTTTGTAACAAAATTACCGCGTCTTGCACTAAATCGCTGTAGATAACGTAAAGCTGGGCAACCTAACCTAAACATAACATAACCTAACGGACACAAAGAAATTATTTAAGACGCCGAAAATAACCTAAGCCATAAAATTATAGTTCAATTTAAAGATGAAAAAAAAAAAAAACCGTGGCAAGAGCTGGCCTCGAACTACCGTCCTTGGGATCAAGAAGCTAAGACGTATCCTCTACACTAAAACGACTTTTTTTTTTTCTTTATTGCCCATCTCGGACAGCAACACAAGGTACCAGGTACAATGACAAAGAAAAAAATCACAGTAATGCCGCCATGCCCCCCAGGGCCGGTGTTGTCATTTAAAATTCCCTAAGCGTAGTAAGGGGTTCAATTTTTGACAACCACTCTGGCGGAGAGTTCTTCGCTCTCTGAACTTCAACAAACTGTGACACACTTTCCCTAAAATACTGTCTCGTTGGTCGCGCGTCGACATCGCAATGCAGCCAAGCCATGCGAGAACGCCAAATGCTGTGCAGACCTAACAACATGACACTGTCAAATGGTACACCATCCTCTCTATCAATGCACAAAAAACGAATACCGTGTGGACTAAGTGGAAAATCTTTCTGGAGTGACCGTTGGAGGACATCCCAAAGGAACACTGCGGCCCAACAATGAAGAAAAACATGCTCCACAGTTTCGGGTTGTTTGCAAATGGGGCAGTCGGTTCCCCATGGAACCGAGAGCCCCCTTTCATTCATCCAAGTAGCGACTGAAAGTGTACCCGTGTGCAATTTAAAAAAGAAAGTCTTTGCCCCAGGTGACACTTCCATTCGCTTGACTCTTTTTAACACATCTTGTCCTGGACCATTGCTGTACAGAGCTCTATACAGTGGCACTGGGAAGACTACGTCACATACATCCTTATATAATTTTTTCCTAGTTACACTGGCCAGATATTGCATCGAAAAACGCGTGGTGTCCATGGATATTTTAAAGAAATTGTTTTGTCATTCCGATTTTTCTACACTAAAACGACAGACGTGTCGGCCCGTGCTAGCCTAGTCTTAAATATTCTAATGTCGTCGGACGGCACTCAAGACATGCTTGCAGCGATCAGCTAGGGTGCCGTCGGACGGCACTCTAGACACTGCGAACAAGGCAGAAGGAGGAATAAGTTTCAATGGCTCGGTTGCGAGATTGACGCCAAATGAGTGTCAGTATGTCGTTGGCTTGTTTTTCCCTTTGTTCGTCACTCCAGTGCAAGGAAGCAAGTATATATATATGAACAGTGTAGCAGAAAGGTTCTCCGGGAACATGTCCGGTAGTCGGAGGACAAAACGAGCGATAAAGGAATTACAGGGGATGCGAAATGTAATAATAGAAGACGTCAAAGTGCGCGCACACACAACGAAACCCACTGCAAAAGCACTCGCGGAGGAGGTCTAAGCCTAACTTCAGAAGTCCATATTGCGATTTCACGCGGCGAAGCTGTAGACTTGGGCAATGAGGGTCGCCGTGTAGCTACGAATTAGGTTACACAGTTGGAGGTGTTAAACATCCGCAGAAATTTCGACTCACGGGCGGCGTTTCCTTATTTCTTTTTTTCATGGCGCATTAGGCACTATATCGTCGGCGCCCGGCCCTATCCCATCATGCACCGCGGCATCGCATGACGGCGCAACCCACTACAAGCGATTGCCCAAGGACTATTAGCTTTAGACAACCGAGAAAATAGATGTAATGAAATTCAACAGGGCTGACTTGTGACCGTTCTTTTTTTTTTTTTTTTACCGCTCTTTTCAATTGTTCTGTTCCTGGAGACGGTTTTCAGTGGTCTGAGCTCAGACACTCCAACGCGACTTCCAGTTCTCACCGCAGTTCAGCTGCTATATGAGCTTGAGGTGCGGATAGCCCGCTGTATCGATAACACCTGCTTGTGATTACGAGTGTGTTCGTATCATGCACATGCCTCAGCTCCAGTCATTTCTGGACATCCGCCTTCCTTCTGCCGAGTGGGTGTATCTCGCGCAAGAAGGCCGTCTATACACGGCCCGCGCATGCTGGCTTTCTTCCGAGAGCGATAAGGAATGCGCATGTTGTCCAGGCACCCGTTGGCGCCAGCAGTACACACACCCCCGTTCGGGTCGCTCGGGCGCCAAGCATCGCTACGTTATCGGGCCGCATGTCGCCGCATCCCACACCCCGCACGTGAACCCGCTCGTGGCGTGATAACCTCGCGCACGAGTGACCTTCGTCGATTGCGCGGCGCTTACCGTGCCACGTGCCCTTTTGTCCTCGCTACCGCCGGTTTTCCGGCCAGGAAGGCGTCAGCCTTGGTGCATACAGTGGTTGCAACCTGTATGCCTCGCGGTGGCCGGCGCAGCCGAGGTTCGTGGAACTACACGTAACCTTAACCTACTCAACGACCGACAGAGAGACACTTGACCTTGGTTGAGGGAGTAGGTTGCCGCATGCGAAGCGCTACGCGTCTCCAGCGCCTCTTTTGTTTGACCACTGCGGTCGAATCTGTTCAACTTTGGATGGCGCCCGATTTGGCCGTTGATTGGCGCGTGGTAGCTTAATTCCAGCTCAATCCCACACTGGGGACCAATTGGCGGAACTTTTTTTTTATTTGATTTTAAATGCAGAGCATCTGTATAACTCACGATGTCACCCGTGCGTCGCCGTCCGCAGCAGCCAGCCTCCCCCTACACTATAAAAAGAAAAAGAAATAACAGTTACCGGCGCCTGGTTTCGATCCCACGACCCTACGGGCGGAACGCAAGGTACATGGTGCTCTACCCACTGCGCCACAAAACGACACAGAATCAAAGGCTACGAACGCGCCTTATATCCTTGACTCATTCAAACTACGTCGTCAGCGGCGTGCGTTGGCGACTCAGCGGCGTGCTAGAGGCGTGATATCTGCGTGGTGTACACGTGATGGCACCAACCCCCCAAACACTAAACGTTACCGCAATACAACCACCCCCTATAAAGCGGGTTGGCGCGGACTCCACTCCAGTCGACTCCTGCGCTCTCTTCTCTTGCGTTCGTCGGCGGTCGCAGTTGATAAGCGATGGAAGCCCACCAACAACTACTACCACCACCACCACCAACCCTACGCCACGTAAACGACCCCAATGCTCTGCATTTACTCGTGTCCCTCGCGCGGGGGCAAGCGACGGAGGATTTTTTTATTTCTTCGCACAAACCAAGGGGAGGCTGAGACTAAAGGCCAACGTGGCCTGACAGAGGTCTCAGCCACCCGATTTGCAGCGTACATAACAACACGTCTGTTCACAAATTTAAGCATGATAGCACAATCGTAATAGAGAAATAGCACATAGCAAAGTCATTACTACATTTCTTATGTATTATACAAAGCATGGGTCTCAAATTCACAAAGGGATTGCAATGTACACATAAACGCAGTAATTCGTACGCATGAACTTTCATCAGTTACACTACTATGTCACAATTACGTATTAATATATTTTTGTTTGTAATTGTTTTCAATTTCTACCTTTAGGGGAACATGTAGACATATACTTCGAACCCTTAATTTGTGGTCTCTCTACCTCGCAATATGCATAAACCTAGCATTCATGCACACTGCGAGGAACCACCGTGGGTTCGAGCTATTTGAGCACGCTCACGATACTGAAACGCCGTCGCGCCAACTTAACACCGCCTCTGTTGGGCAGGTGGAGAAAGGGGCGACAAAGGAATATGCCCAGGGTACGGAGGGAAGACGTTTATTTTACACTGACGTTCTAATCACATATTTTACAGTCCCAATTACATAATTTCAAGTACAGGTACGTACTTCCCGTTAGGTGAAAGGGGCGATAGGGCGCCACGCGCAAGTGCGCACGTTTCGTCGGCGCAGAGCCAGTGGGCTCTTCTGTCAGGGCAAATTCCGGGTTGCGCGCACGTTGTGCGCGCGCGCATCGCCGTGCTGCCAGATCGGCTCGCAGCAGCGAGGGAGACGGGGCCCATTCGCTCACAGGCGCGTACTGCACGGCGTGATCGTCGAGTGGTAGGTACGGCCTTACTATATGCAAGCGTAGGGGCGACAGGAGCAGCCTTAGGCACGGGCCGCAGCCGGAAGGGCTGGTGGGCTTTCGCCGGCGCAACAGAGTTGCCGCCGGCTGGTAAAGAAAGCGTCACATACCTTCGGCCAACGCCTTCGGCGTCCTGGAAGCGTCTCCCCGAACGGACCCCCGCGCAGGGCGCGCGTTCGCCTCCCGGCGAGAGTCGGGTTCGGGCCTCGTTCAAACGGACCAATGAGGTGAGGTTAGCTTTGCTACCAGGGCGGAGCGCCCGCTGCGTGACAGTGTTTTATCGCCGCAACGGTCTCTGCAGGCTTCACCTCACGCAAGAGTTTGAGAGACGGCTCGGCTCTACGCAGTGGCGCCAAGACGAGCCGGAATTTCGGGGAGAGAGGGGAAAAACACCGCGCAACGCCACAAACCCAGTGATCGCGCAATGGCTTGGGCGTCAGGATCCCCACAAATTATATATCAGTATTGCGAGCGTTTTGCTTAAGTAACATTTCTTTGACCTGTTTTTTAAACGTAAGTTCACTGGCGTCGCAGTTTAATTTTTCTCCCAATTTATTTATTATTTCAGTTGACTGGTACAGGAAAGATTGCTCACCATAGTTCGTTCTTACTTTTGGAGTGTGCCGTATTGTATGTCTGAGGTGGTAGCCAGAAGAGTTATTGTTAACCTGATTGTGGGTCTTCTGCTTATAACTTAACCGCAGCAGGCGTGTAATGTATAGTTCTTGTTGTCGAAATCGTCATTATCATCATCATCATCATCATCATCACCACCGCCATCGTCGTCATCATTCTTTTTATGTCTATTGCAGAATGAAGGCATCTCCCATTAATTAGCTTACAACTGTTCCCATCCTGCGCCGTCTGTATCCGCTCTCTGCCTCAGAATTTCCTTACTCCTCCACTTCCCCGTTTCTCTGTAGCCATTCCGTTACGTTAGAATGTATTGTTACAGACGCCCGAACGAAACACCTACGAGGCACAGTGCTTCATCCTGGGAGACCCCCAGATCTCAAGCGCTGGATATGGGGGCCCAGCACCGGTCTCTTCTCGAATTTTCGCGCGTTACTGGTGCAGTGCTGTACACATGAAAACTTTTCTGATGCCGTAGTCTCGCAAAAAAGATTAAGTATACCATTATATTCGCGTATATATTGTAATATACCCCTTTGGAGGACGCCTCGGAGACGTTGAGGACAAGAAACCTCGGAGCGCGTGTCACCCGACGTCTCCGCGCCGCCTTGTAACAATAGAGAGTTCTATCAACTGCGTGTGGTCCGTCTGTTCCGTGGTTACCGCGTTGACCGGGACCCTTCTGGGCGCTGCGCATTCGTTCCGCGGCAGGGTTCTCTCCGTGCCAGCGCATTCGTTACGGTTGGGTGCGCCCTAGCTCCTCGCCGTGTCTGCGCGCGCAGGTGGAGTCGAATCCCAGTCAACACGGTAACCACGGAACAGACGTAGCACACGGAGTGCTAAAACTCTCTAATATCAATCAATAAGGGAGTTTTCCGATGATTTCCTGAGTGTATTTTTGGCAGCGGCAAGTGCAACGGTACTAAAAGTCCGCGTTGTTATCGCCGATTTCTTGGCATGTCGTGGCCCGCACATGATCTTGGCACAAATGGCGTTTTCGCACACGCGTTGTATATACACATCTATTCGCCGGAGCCAACATTGTCTCAGAAAACGGGCTCACACAATGGAACAAAGCTTATAGTAAACAATAGGTAGGGTATCTCTTGGCCCTCATCATCGGCCAATTTGGGCGCCAGGTGCCGCTGTGTCTTAGAGACTCGTGAGCAGCTGCGTTTGTTTCATGACATGCCACGTATTTCTCATTTATGCTCGGACCTGTATGGGCCTGAATGCTCTAGTGTACCGTTATTACCCTATTCTAACGCGCCCCCGATTCTAGCGCGCACCCAATTTTCCTGGCAAAAACCTGAAAAAGCTTGCAGCTCCGATTGTAACGCGCACGGAACTTTGTGAGCAAGAAAAACGAATGCGAGAGAAACCGGCGATTTATTTCTCGAAGTAATCTCACTAATCTCACTCCTCGTCGCTCTCCGCTGACCACAGCATCTCGTCCTCGGTGCCGTCAAGGGCGTTCGCGATGCCACACTTCTGAACTAACGTTCAACCATGGTTGATGGGATCGTGGCCCACGCCTCGCACGCCCATCCCGCAGGCTTCTCTAGAGGCGCACGCTTCAGCCGACCGCTCGTTTTGAACGCGTGGGAGCCGCTGCTGCCATTGCTGTTATCAAGAGTGCAAGTGGAACGATTTGACGATTTGTGTGAACGCCGATAGAAAAGCCTAGGCGCCTATGCTTCCTGCTGCGAAAAATCGTTGCTAAAAGCTTTGGCGCCATCTTGAGATGGCGATGGCGATGGGTGGGACGAAATTTCTCCTGTTTCGGCAGTTTCGGTTTCGTATCCGATTCTAACGTGCATGCGATTTTTCGACCTATTTTTCCGGAAAAAAAAGTGCGGGTTAGAATCGGGTAAATGCGGTATGTGTAGGGCATTGGTCAGCGCGTTTCGTGTGTTTTTGGTACACTGGGTAGACTTGTGAATTTCGGGTTCTTGTTTTTGTAATGATGATGGTCTTTCTAGGCTGCCTATAGACGCGAAAATTTTGATCTACCTGTACGTCTGTCTGTCTGTCACTAGATTCAACCGCCAGGCCAAAAGTTAAAAAAAAGATGAAGGAAGCTCACTGTAAGGCGTAAGACTTGAAGGTACCGACGCAGTACGGAACCTTCACGAACACCACGACGGTTGTTTAAGTCCATGATTGCCGCCGATTTGATTCTTCTTCGCTGCCGCAAGGGCTTTTACTCCATCATTGTTACTTTAAGTGTGAGCTTATTTCATTTTTTTTTTAAGTGATAATCATAAGTGATAAGTGAAGTGAAGTGAAGTGCTCTTGAAAGTGTTTCCTGAATGCTAACATTTGATTTACTGCTTTTGACCGTATATTGTTGCTTTGTTCTGAATTATGTTCTGTTGCTATGTTCTGCTGCGTTCTGATTACAGAGACAAACCTGTATTCCCATTATATAGCTTGCATTTCTATGATTACTTGTTGTTTTTGTGATTAATAATTAACCCCCCTACAAAAATGCCCAACGGGCGCTGTAGGTATTTGGAATAAATAAATAAATAAATAAATAAATAAATAAATAAATAAATAAATAAAATCATTGGACATCACCTTGGAGTGGCGTACGCTATCACCTGTCTTTCTTGTTTCGAGCAAGTGTTCCCACGATTAGCGCGAACACTATAGGATCTTTGTCGTTCAGAGCAAGCGTTGCAATGATTACGGGCTGGAGATTTTTTTTTTTTTTGTGCCAATCGTGTCCAATATCCCTGAGTGGGTATGCTTGGCTTGACAAACGTGTGCTCGGGACGTTGGGCGGTTGTCGCGAGGCACGCGCACACGAGCGCTGGACATTTTATTGGTTTTGTTAACTGCCGGGTGGTCGCCGCGGGGCCGCGTATTTCCAATCCCTTCGCTGTACAGAGCACCCACGTGACATGTGTGGCCGCGCGAATTCAACGTTGTCATTTGCTGCACCCCAAACCTAAAGCGACCTAAACCATACCAAATCACCATTATTAAGAAAACAACGTGTAGATTTGAATTTAGAAAAAATAATAATTGAAAGAAAATTAACCAATGAAAAAAAAACTTAAGAGCTAGACGTGCTGAGGCTAGAACCCAAGCCGTCAACTTCAGTGCTCAATACTCCACAGCGAGGGTATACAAAGCCAGAACGGTGGGCTTGTTTTAGCAGGCGTTCAAAAGAATAGCGCACGCAGTGAAATCACTCATGTCACGTGGGTGCTCTGTGCAACAAAGTGTTTGAAAACATGCCGCGGGGCCCGCGTTTACGTGCGCACGCTTGGCAATTTCTTGGCATTTTTAACGGCGGGCACGAAAACAATTTGCCAAGCAGCTTCGCTGTTAAAAACAAGGCTTTAACAATAAGTATGCATAGGCAAATAGACAAACGGAGAGTTCTTTGACCAGGAGAATCAACTTCACTTCCCTTCATAGACAGTTCCAAAGTACAAAACTGCTGGCGCGGGTCTCACATGTCCGCGTTATGCATAGCGGGGGGGAGATAAGCGAATGTTTGAGGCGAACTATCAGTGCATCAACGAGAGTAGCACCGCTCTTAGAATTAAAAAAAAAAAACACGTTTCATAAGATTTTCAGCAATGCAAGGAGTCGAATATAAGACTGCGGCTAGTCTAAGCGGCCACGCGCGAGCGAGGTTGTGTAATTACACACGACTAGCGCGTACGTTGTTTCTGATGACCGTGCAGCCCATTGATTTTTGCTTTCTTTTTTCCCCCTCTTTTTCGTCTTTTGCAGGTGAGTGGTTTCCTGGCCGCAGCGCTGCGCTACGCGTCGTCTGGCATCGCCTACGCGTTGTCGCGGTCAGGTAAAATCGGCAGCGAGGGATAGTCTTGGAAAGACCCTGAAGCACTGCCGATAAACGCTCCCACTCACTCTTTACTTTGTGCCTGGAAGCACAGAGCGGCAATGCGTCATTTGGTCGTCGAGCAGATATCGCTTTCGAGTGTGTTTATTGCTGCAAGTGAACGGAAACCGGCCAGTATCCGCGGTATAGCCCGAATGGGGTTCACTCAATCGGGAAAACCGTGGTAATACCGAGAAAGAGAGAAAAATATTTTGGGCGAGGTTATACGTCATCTGATGGCTGCAAGGTTTGTCTCAGGTTTTCTGTGACCCCCGATTCTAATTACTAATTGCGCTTATTTACTACGTTCTGAAAGCACTTCGGATATAGAAAAAAGTTGAAAAAAGTGTTGCAGGGCCCCTTCCAGTATGGCCGTATGCTTCGGGAAGCACACCGCTCTATGCAACTTCGTTTATCACGGGCGCGAGATTGAAACGTACAACAATAAAAGCCCAGAAGAGCGCCTTGTTGGGCAAGTTAGAGTCGCAATCTAAGTGCAATGCCAACCGCAATGCAATATCAACCCGTCTCGCCTGCTCGTCGTCCCCTCTGTTACCCGAAGTTTTCTCCGTTTTTTTTTCCTTCTGAACTGTAATAAATCTCTGCCCGTGCTACTAACTTGTAACGGGCAACTGGGGAAACTGCGTGAACTACCCCAGTGTGTTAATTTCCACGCTCAAAACGGGCGCAACGTCACCTTCGATGAACATCCACCAACTCCGTCACTCTGGTTAAAGGGGCGGGCCATGAACACTGAATGCAACTTTGCTAGAACCACAAGAAATAGCAACAGCTACCTTACTCAGCTCTCATCCCAGCCGCGAAAGACGTATTTTGAACCGAAAAGCGGAAGAAATGCCGAAAACCTTCAAATTCCGCGCTGCAGTGACTTAATGTGAGCAGGAGTGACGTATAAGTGGCACTGATAACTATAAACACAGTTATCTGTGCTTTAATTGCACGTTACCATTGAAGTTATTGGACGAAGGGGAACTAAAGATATTACTACAATCGCCCATAGGCATGTTCATTAATTTCCGGTTGGCGGTTGCCTGCCTCAGTCGCACAAAACATGACGTCATTTGTGACGTCATACGAGAAATCCCCGACAAATGGCTTCGGTGTCGCCGCTGCTTCATATGTTTCCTTAGCATCTAACCTCTTTCAATTTAATATATCTAGTAATACTTTGAAGTTTGCAATAACATCATTATGATTGTTGTCGGGACAAAGCAGTGTTCTGTCTATTTTGGCCCATAGGGACCGGGCGGCCGTTGTATGGCACCACCGTCGTTTCAGCGAACAGCGCCGCCCGTGGCGAACCGCTCGCCAGTGGAATGCCGGTGGCGGTCAGCGCAGCGTAGTTGTGCATGGCTTTCTGTCGTTTTTCTGCGGTGCAGCTTGCAAAGCGTACGTAACCCCACGTGCAGTTTTCAGATCGGTAAATCTTGAGCGCGGATGTGACGTTTACGAGGCATGCCATGTGTGTTATTTACGCCCATACTCAGTATTTACAAATAGCAGACGACGCTCAATGCGCCAAGCTGGAAGTCAAGCTGGAAGTGAAAGTTCCTTGTTTCGTGCAATTTTTTCATGCCTGCATGCAGTTTCGCGAATCGAGGAGTATATTGCCGCTAAATGCTCCCACAAAGCCGGTGTGTGCAACCGATCTAGGAATGCTGCGGCGCTGGCCTTTGGCAGTTGATGACGATACGGCGTCGACGTCGTACACAAGCGAAAGACAAAGTTGGGCTGTGTCTTCGAAGATTTACCTCAAAACAGAAATTGTGACGGACGACGCTTCCGTAACTTCATTACCTACGGCTGAAACGTGTTTAATTTCACAGAAATGTTCTTACTACAGTCATCGGGAATCGTTGATAGAATAAATACCGCATGATAGTAGAACGTTATTGCTTGTCGTGGAGAAGCATTGGTTTACAAGAATTGTAATGGTTGCTGGCTAGTTGGTAAATGGTTTTTCAAAAACCAATTCCTGCGTGGCTGAAGGACGAAAGACAGGAGGGTGCCCGAAACCTGTACTCAGCTTCACAACTGAATGCTGCGGTCGGTTTACAAGCTGCCACCTACGCTTGAAAAATCATGCACACTTCCGTCTAACGACGATGATGGTTTATCGCAAAGCTCTATCGTATGGGTTTCCTTGGTTGCCTTCTGGATTTAAACTTTGACTAGTTAAGCATCGAATTTGACCAGCACGCAGTTTGGTCTTTTGATCGCAGTGTCTTTGACTTTGACCATTTCCCATTCGATTTAGCACGAAGAAAGCTTTGTGTTCAACCATCATAATCATTAGACGGAGGGCTAGATGATTTTGCTGTTTAATTTTGAACTTCCACGCCCCCTCTCCAAATCTGAACTTCTTCCAGCGTGTCGGAAATGTGTCTGTGGTGGAGGACTCGGGCTCGTGCACTCATATTTGAGGCAACTAATCGCGCGTTTTTGGTGTCTTCACCAGGCATTACACGATATTTTCAGGTACTCTGTAAAGAATACTTAAGCATTAAAAAAACACCGGCTGACGTTAACACTGCCACATTTTTTAACTATCGGTGCCAGCCTTTATTCTACGCAGGTGGTAAAACGGGAAGGGGAGGAGGGATGGTTTGTAGTTTGGGCTGTTGAGTTGGTGAATAACTTTGGCTCTTGATAAAATGACCACCACAAACGTGGGATTTCCACTTCGGCTTTCAGGCTCCCATGCTGTCACAGTGTCGCTCACCAAAACCGAAGGTACAAAGCTCACGGTTATAGAACTACAGCAACATTTCTACGGCTACACGGTAATCCATCTCGTATGGATTATTTTATTTAAAGCACACGTATCGAGGTATCCCAGCGCTAAGGCTGGCGTGGAAACCGTAGTCATTGAAACCAGTGAATTTAAAGTGGTAAAATGAATTCTAATATTGCTAATAGTTTTATTCCTACTCAGACCACGCGGAGCCAGGCGCAGAGCGCTGCAAAAAGCGCTCGTGTCAATGTAGCCCTTCCCCAACCTTACAAGCATCCAATAAGTTTGCGTAGCTGTTAGTGCATTTAAGAAGAAAATAATACTAATAATAGTAGTTTTATTCGTACTCAGAACGGGTAAAGCCAAGCGCAGATCACTGCAAAAAGCGCTCATGCCATTGCAGCCGATACCCAACTTTAGACGCGTCCGACAAGTTTACGTAGTCATTACTGCATCTAAGAACCCAAAACATCTGTCTAGACTTCGTTTCATCTCACATGTCTGCTCACAACGCCACCAAAACATACAAAGCACCGAAGCAAACACGACAAAAACAACGGGAGGCTGTGTAGTCCAATGCACCGGCTCATTCCACTGACGAGGAGAGCGCCGAGTGGTGGCGCCACCCGTCCAGCTGCCCGGTCCCTATTAAGGGACGCAAAGCCAGGTCCGAGAAAAGGCAAACGAAGTGGTCGCTGACCCACCCTCGCCTTCCCCTCTGTCCTTGGAGCCCTCCTTACCTTCCCTTTTTATTTTTAAAGCGACAGCTTTCTTATTGGGACCGATGGCGTCCTGTCAAAAAACTAATGCGCTTCCCCGTAGATCGGTTGGTCGACCGAGAAGCTCTGATAAGATCTCTGTATGACACAGGCCGCGTGCGTGAAAGCGGACTTTCACTCTGTCACAATGGTTACTTGAAAATTCAGAGAAAGGAGCGGTTCTAGATGAAACAATAGGTCATGAAGGAGGAGTACGGCAGTGCGTACCTTTGTCTCGTAAACCACGTATCAGTATGCGTTTAGATCGTTCGTCTAGATGCATTTACTTAGTGCGCGAAAAATCGTCGCACGGGTTCGTTCTTTGTTTGCGATTTGTGTCCTTGAAGGTTTGACAATCCATATATATATATATATATATATATATATATATCGCACCAGACTGGTATTCTGGAGGTCGTGGGTTCGGATCCCACCTGGCGGGCATTTTTTCTCCGCTTTCTTTCTTTCTTTCCAAATTCTTTATCTGTTTCAATGACCAACCACAACCTCCCCTTTGCTTTCCGAGGTTTTCTTGACTGCCAACCCTTATTTCTGTTATATATATATATATATATATATATATATATATATATATATATATATATAGTATTGCACCGCATATCCTGCCTGCAGCCACCGGAGTTCTTCGCCCAATGCCGAGTTTAATTTCCGCAGTAATCTCTCCTCGTGCTTTTCTTGCGCATACTAGTTGAGCGTTCGCACCGCACAATGCTGTCACATCGACTTTCCCCGGCCCCCCATTACGCAAGCAGGCGCGTGCCACGGCTGACACTTCGCGGACCACAATACGCGGCGGCTTGCGTATATGAATGGGCCGAAGTCGAGGCCGTGCGATTAAGAAGAAATAGCGCCGCCGTCGCTGCCTGCCGCGAATTAACCCGCATGGACGTAACACCACCGCTATCGTTCTAGAAGGCCTCGATACTAGGACAACAGGATGCCTTTTTAAAACGTGGCCGCCCGTACGACGGTAAAACTGTCCTTAAGGTGGCTGTATTGAGGTCACGGGATTATCCTTCTCTCGTTCTCGTGTTTCCGGCGCTGCGTTAGGAGATCTGTACGGAGGGATGCAGGCTGTTATGTCATCTAGGGGGCGTTGACGGGAAGAAAGCGAAGGCGCGCTTCACCGGCGACGACGACGTCGACATAGCCTCGAGTGAGACAAGGGATAGAAAAAAAAAAAAAAAAGAAAAGAAAAGAGAGAGATGGTATTCCTGAGAGCGAGTGACGGCTCTGGCGAGATGCCGGTTATATACGGCATATATTGCGAGACCGCGCGTGTCCCAACCGGCGTTTACGGTCGTGTCGTCGTCGGTTCATTTATTGCGGCCCTCCACCTTCGCCGGCTTCAGGAGCAAACCTGAAACAAAGGAAACAGCGTGGGTGCGCTGGGAGAGCAACGTCCGCCTTCTTTTCTCTCATATTCTTGCTGTCTGGCGCGGTATCTGTCGAAACGTGTACTCCACGGCAGGGCGCAATAATAGGGTCGTGATTCGGATGAATGGGGGTGCAAAGGCCGTACGTGCTGTTCAAGACGGAGTGAGGATTCCACCTTGCTGCTGATGCTACTGCTCAGCCGCCGGGCGTTCGTTGCACTTGGAACTTCTCCGGTCTGAATTAAGTGTGCGCTGTTTTCCTTTCTTTTTTTTTGTTTCTTTCATAACGATGCCTGAGAATATACTTCTTTTGAATTCTTAGTTCAGTTCACCAACGTCTGGTGTGTGACGAGTTACGAAAAAAGGAACGGGTTTCATCCTCCGCGTTATCAGTCGAATGCTGCTGCTTCACTGCCACTTTGGTCGATGAGAGAGAAAGAGAGAAGAGAGAGAAAGAGAAGAGAGATAGGTAGAGATGAAGTGAGAGAAAGTGAGAGAGATAGAAGAGAAAGAAGAGAGAGAGAGAAAGATACATAGAGATCAAGAGATAAAGAGAGAGATAAAAAGAGATAGAAATCAAGAGGGAATAGAGGGATCGAAGAAAGAGATAGAAAGGGAGAGAGGGATAGAGATCGACACAGAAAGAGAGATACAGAGAAAGAGATAGAAAACAGAGATAGAGAGAAGAGGTAAAGAGAAAGAGAGAAAAGATGGA
The DNA here is from genome assembly GCF_048455015.1 of Haemaphysalis longicornis. Classification (NCBI taxonomy): domain Eukaryota; kingdom Metazoa; phylum Arthropoda; class Arachnida; order Ixodida; family Ixodidae; genus Haemaphysalis; species Haemaphysalis longicornis. The sequence goes on from NW_027526445.1 coordinate 138,136,360, forward strand.
GAGAGAGAGAGAGAGAGAGAGAGAGAGAGAGAGAGAGAGAGAGAAGAGAGAGAGAGTATTACTTCGATAGGCAGGCTGTCGACATCTGATGCCGCAGCTACTCCAGAGTAAGATTTCTCAGTGGCTGGGGTGCAGCGCTGTTCTTCTCGCGTGCCATCACGTTCACACGTTACGCTAACTCTTGTTCCACCGCTGCAACATGCTGAAGTAGCTTCAGTGGTAATTAGTGCGCTCGGATTCTGCTCTGGAGACCCGCGCTAATTTCAATACGAATGCAAATGTGCTTTTAACAGCGGAGCTGTTTAAGCGGGAGCTTGGTCCGTTTCCGAGAAAAGAAACTGCGCCGCCTGTAAAGGGTGCACCACTGCTGATGGGTTAGTATAACAGTGAAGCGTGCTTTTGCGCGCGCTTCAGTTTGAGCACAAGGGGCGTGCGTATACGCGCTCCTCTTACTGTACCATTTTAAAGGTGATAGTCTTTCTTGGGATCCTAACTCCCCCCTTCCCCCCCCCCCCCCAAAAAAAAAAAAAACAAAAAAAACAATTGGCGCAGCTTGCACTAGTGGTGGAAAGCTGTGGAACTGTCCACCCAGCTCCTTACCCCCCCCTGGAATCCGTTGTCCGGCTTAACTTTAACACATGCGCAGTATCGGTATAGGCATCTTCTTACATAGCCATTTATTTATTTCTCCGCCATCTTCATCTCTCTCGTCCTCTATCCACACTCTTTCCTCTCCTTTCCCGTCCCACACACAGAATAGCTGGCCAGATATACTACCATCAGGCCGACCTTTCTGTGTTTTTTTTTCATTTCAATAAAATCTCTCTCTCTCTCTCTTGTCATAGCGGGGTACCGACCAGAACGGCCTTGTAAAATCCGGCGAAACGTGGCCTCACCCCTCAGCACGTACCCTAGACTGGCAAGAATATCCCAAAACCTAACACAACATAGCAAAGCCTACCAAAACCTAGTAAAACTTAGCAAAACAGCAAGAAGCGAGGCCGGTCCCCTGCTCCGCTGTTTCTCCAGCCTCGCACCACTAATGAAAGCTGCCCAATTTTTTTTTTTTAATTTTTTGTAGCAGCGGCAACTTTCTGTAGTACAAAACGAGAACAACAGCGCATGTTTTTCGCTCAGTGAGGCACTTTCGCCTAAAAGGGTGTCGTCGTCTTGCAGCGAGTGAACAATGAGCGACGGTGACGATAAGCTGATGCTCGCTTCTTCTCCCTCGGTGACTCCGCCCAAGTATAAGGAAAGAAAGGTCGCCAAGAAGGGCTATAATCTCCCTCCACGGTGTGTTGCGGTCGGCCCTGATTTACGACCCTAGTAGCCGGCTGGGCTTCGCAGTTAGGCCGCCCCGGGCGCCGGAATCAACTGGACCTCGCCGGCCGCCCGGTCCGGGCTTCCTCGGCGGCGCGCGAGAAACGAGATCCGGTCGCGCGTTACGCGCATTACGGCGCGTGGGAGCAACAGAGACGCCTGTTTCGTCTCCTGTGCGCGTGATAAGGCTCCTTCCTCCTCCGAGACACCCGGGAATGTTGTTGTTCCTGTACCGCGGGAAAAAACAAACTAGACAGGCTGGTCGTTAGCTCGCCGGTGAAGGGCAGTGGGAGCGAGCGGCACGGTACTTCCGTTTTGCTTGTTCACGGAACAAACGCTACAACGGTGGAACAATAATAACACCGGAAGAGACAACGACAATAGTATTACTGATAGCAATTGCAATGATTATCTGATATCACTGATGTCGCAGAGAACGAGGGAAAAGAAATGAACTCCTTGGGTGAACAACACGGCCCTCAAACATTTCAGGGAGTGGATTTTCGAACATTTTTGTGAGAAATGTATTGTCGTATTTATGCGTGGACATCACGGGTTTTCAAAATAACCGCACAGGGAAGACTGACGCTTTCGGGAAAACGGCCTGTGTTGCACGGTCCGCTTTGTCGCTGCTTGCGTGGGGTATTATCGTGAGCGGTCATCACCGAAAGTCGGCTGCATTCCGTCGCCCTGCAGTGGACGCTGACGTAAATTAGTGGCGCTGTTGTTTGAGGCTGCATTGGGCTATAGTTCAATTCGTGTCAACTCCTCTTTTTGACTACTTAACGGGGTGCTGAACTTTTTGGGCCTTAATTTATTCCGGAAGTGGGAAGAAGCGAAGAAACGACTTACACGCTCCTCCTTTTGGCCACCTCGCGAACTACTGCAGTGACGTCACGCTGGGTAGACACCTGTTTTGATGCTACCTCGGTACTGAAAGCTCGAATTCTCAACTACTGAACGGTTTTCAATTGCCTTTTTTTTTTGTTCTCGTATAGCGTACATAAAAGTTCAACGTACTCCCGTTCGACTCCCGCAGTGCAGGGTAGCGCTGGTGTAGTGTAGTCCAGTGCAGTGTAGCACTGGGTTACCGCCTGGCTAACCTGCCAGAATTTCTTTTTCTCCAATAAATTGCGCCTGGTTAAGCTGCGACAGCGACAGCGAGGATGGTGGGCAAAATAAAAAGAGCGTTTCGTAACGCACTTTACCACCAAAAAAATGTGGTGGGAAAAGGGGCATAAATCCGCTGAAAAGAACGATGCACGTGGGATATTGCATTCTAGACTCAGCCTGAGATATATTGAGGCAATGTAACTCCTTTCAGTTTAGCTTCTTGTTTGAGGGTTTACAGGGAAAGTTAAGGCCGAAGCGAAATGCTGAATACGGAGCGGTATTGCTGAGTCAGCGGCCGACGTATGGTAACCCAATTTATAAAGTAGTCTTCGGTACTGCGAACCGGTTCGTTATAAGCGACACTTTGTTAAAAACGGAGATAATTTGCTACCTACGCAAAGCCCTGGGGACCATGAAACACTTCGAATAGAGTGACGTTTTTTCAACGAGCGTTTACTGTATATACGAGCTGTCAGTGGTACTCATATCGGCCTACCAATGTAGATTTCGCTGTGTCTGTTGATGAAAAAAAAAACAATAGAACAAATTGGCCGCGTATCCGCTCGCTTCGCTGCTCATGTCGTGGAAAGACGGTAGGCTTCTGCAGCCCCTGCTACGTAAATGCCTCTCTTCTCTTTCCTTTCCTGTCCAGCTCCCACGCTCTTCCGCTCCCGTTTGGCTCCTCCCACAACAATCGCGGCAGAAGCCTGCTATTTGATTTCGCCGCGTTCCACTGCTCGACGTAACCTTTTGTTAGTTTCGAACTTGAAAACCTGCCACCAGGTAGCGCCACGTACGCTTAGTGTATTTCGACCTTAAAAATTTTTTTTTGCCCAGGAATATATTTTTTTGCTATCGCAAGAGCCGTGTATTTTTAATTAAAAGAACAACGCACATATCGCTTATGTGTTGATGTCTTGCCCCAAATTTGCCCAGGGTTTTCTTCGTGCTGAATGATGTGGATAAGTGTGAACATTGCCAACATATTTATTGGTTTGGACATGTTCTGCTTATATAAAGGTACCGTTCAACAATAGTTCTAACTTCTGGCTGGAATAATATACCGAGGGACAAACGTGTTTCCAAATTGCTTCGCCCAAACAAATCATCTCGTTAAGAGAGCGCATACGGCTGCGTTTGTTCAACTACATCGCAGTCCAATCAGCGGGGCATCCTATTGCAAGCTTGGGAAGTCGTTCCGAACGGCGTTCCCATTAACCTGCTTGCGAGGATGGGAGTTTCCGTCACGTGGTGGGATGGTGTTGGTGCGTGTGTGCGTGTGCGCGCTGCACGACGAGTGAGGACTGCGGTCGGAGGAAGCGCGGGTGTTGCGTTTCGTCGCCGTCGTCGTCGTCGTCGTCGCCCTGGCGCTGGTCGTCTCGTGATTCCGCGCAGCCGAGCGTTTGTTTTCGTCGTCTCCCACGCGGGTTACCTCGGCGTAATAATAATACCGCGCGTTCTTGTGTGCCCGCCTCCCTGACCGGAAACAGCGTCTTTGCGATATAGCTGCTCGCGTTTCCGGCGTTCCGCTGCACGGCATACGTATATAGCTGGCTCATCGCACCGTCGTCAGGCACGGGCGAAGCGAATAATAATAACGGCTGCTGCTTCTGGATTTGTTTGGTATTAGGCTTATAGGACTCGAGTGTTCTTTCCCTGCTAATGAAAACATAGTGATTACACTTAACGTTTCTGTTCTTCGTGAAGAACTGCGCGAAAACAAACGCATTATTGTTAGAAGGAATGGACGACGCGAGTGCGTTCTTCCAAAGTGTGTTGTTTTTGCGGAGTTTTTCACGACGAACTCGCAGCAACCCGTCCAGTTTGGTTTTTTTTTTTCTAGGCCATGTTTCTGTTTTAGCGATCTTTTCTCCTCAAATCCCCCGCCGGAAACGTTCTTGAGATGCAACCGTCACTTCCAGTGAGACCGAATCCACGGCTTCTTACTTCTGACCACTTGTCTTTTAAAAACGAGTGTTTTCTTTTCTGGAGGCAAAAGTGTTATTATTTCACTCGAATCGGCAGAAATGTTACTGGTGAGGCTGTTAGCTAGCTTGTTAGTCACCCGTTGGGAATAAGTGGGTAAATGATTAGGGGGGGGGGTGTAGAGCGGGAAAGGAGGAAAGAAAGTGGGGTATAGAGAGGGAGGGCAACAGAGGAAGGAGAAGGAGGCTGCAGTAGGTGGCTCGTATTCAGGGGGGAGCGCAATCAGGGGGGAGTGTAAGGGGGAGAGAGTGAGAGGGAGAGAGTATGAACTTTTATTTAGAACAGAGCAAGCGCTTATGTTGGGGCGCCCCCTAGTCGAGGTGGCCCTGGGCTTCACTGGCCCTGCCCGTCCTCACCGCCAGCCGCCTCTGGGATGCGAGGTCGGAGCTTGTCAGCCGGGCCCGCACACTACTCGTAGGTTGGGTGGGAAACAGAGTGTTAGAGATGATGTGTGCTGGCACTTCCATACCGTGAAATAGAGATGTGCAGGACGGGGGACAGAGCTTGCAGGTGGGGGGTGAAAAAGGGGGTAGGTGGCGTGAAGGAGGGACCGCTCCTCAAGGCAAAGCAGGTGATCTCCTCTTTCAGTCGTACGATGAAAGTATAGTGAAACGCGGAGATGATAAAAGAAAGGAAGAAAGGAAATTGATTGATTGATTGGTTGATTGATTGATTGATTGATTGATTGATTGATTGATTGATTGATTGATTGATTGATTGATTGATTGATTCTGGAGTTCTAACGCGCCGACGCAGCGCAGGTGATGAGGCGCGCCGTAGTGGAGGGCTCCGGATTGTTTTCGAACACCTGCAGGGGATCTTTAACGTGCGCCGAAATATCGAACACGCGAGAGTTTTCGCTTTTCGCCTCCATCAAAGAAGCGGCCGCCGTGGCCGGGAATCGAACCCACTTCTTTGGGCTCAGCAGCACAATGCCTTAGCCACTGAGCCAGTGCGGCTTGTGGAGCAAAAGGAGAGGAAAAAAGTTAAACAAAAAGCAGGGATGTTAACCAGGCTGTGACCAAGTGTGCTATCCTACACGTGGGAAAGGGGGATATGGGGAAAAAAGGAAAACAGAAGACGAAGGTGAAATGCAAGGACAGAGCGTATAGAGGTGCGCCCAGCGTTAGAGAGTTCATGGAGTTCATAGAGTGTAGTCGTTTGTGCTACAGTCGTCCGCCGTTTTTAGGAAGCACAGGGTCGCATTTGTCACCTTGTGCGTAGATGACGGCGAAGGGCAGTGGCGCAGGATTTTCTCCTGAGAGAACGGCCGCCGAGAGTCTGGCTTAAGAAGGGGCTAAAAAGCAGCAGGTCGAACGCTGGCATACAGGGACAACCAGTGCGTGGAAGAAGAGCGGCCTCGAACCAGATACCGGCACTTGTTCTGCCATCCTTCTATGCCGAACACTTCTCCTTGCGTCTGCGTGTGCACAACTGTCGTCTCGTTATCGGAGTGTCTTCTGTTGTCGCAGCCGAGGTAGCTGAAGCCGCGGCCTTTCGAGTGCCTGCTATCGTCATCGTCATCGCAGACTAAGCAAGGTGTTTCGGCTCGGCCTTTTCTACGCGTTTTAGGCCCCAAACCCGGAAACGTGTCGGAGGCCTTTGGGATCACTTTGGATGGTTAAGTAATCCGTGTGTGGATTGAATCTCGTTCGCACGTCTTACTCGCGCTCTATTAAGTGCAGGGCACTTTAGCGGCTCGCTTTGTCGCGGTATCTCGTTCGCTGGACCCAAGTAGAGCCACACGGCGTTCCGTCGTAGCGGCGTAACCCAGAGTCTTGGAAAGCGAAGCGGTTTACATAGTCGTAAGCGTTCTGAACTCGTGCACCGCTGTAGATTGTCATACATACATCTCTCCGTTGTTTGGCGCAAAGAAAACTGCAGGTACATTTGAGGCAAAATATACGTAATTAACAGGCAGCGCCCGCGCGTTCATTTAGTTAGGAACGCTCGTTGGGTTGGTTTTTACGATTGTAAGCGAAAAGAAGTGGCCGTGCAACGCCGGCACCTGCGGGAGGAAAAGCAAGCACAAAAATAACAGAACTCCCGCCGGCGCAGTTTCAGGCAGGGGGCGCGCGAGCACTGCGAAGGCGGGAAATTTGAATCGCATTGGGTGGTAGCAATGACCGGATAACGGCACTACCGACCATTATGGCGAATCACTGCTCTGCACTTCCGACAGCTTTCACATTGAGTGGAACGGCTTTAATTTTCCTGCGAGTGAAACGGCGCGCTGTGAGAGTGAGTGAGTGAGTGAGTGAGTGAGTGAGTGAGTGAGTGAGTGAGTGAGTGAGTGAGTGAGTGAGTGAGTGAGTGAGTGAGTGAGTGAGTGAGTGAGTGAGTGAGTGAGTGAGTGAGTGAGTGAGTGAGTGAGTGAGTGAGTGAAATTTGAAATCGCGAAATTGGGAAGCGTTCTATATTCTATATTTCTTGCCTTTTTTGCAGTTAAAGAACGTCTTTCATGGCAGAGGTGGAGCTGAGTGAGTTACCGAAGGCTGCGGGTAAAGGACAGGACGTCGCCCGTCCTGTAACGTTGTCCTTGGTCCTGTCCTTTACGAGCAGTTTTTCTTCTGAAAAATACTACACCAACAAATCAACAAGCTGTTTCGTAAAAAAAGCTATAGTTCCTTCAAATTGAACAAACTTGTATTTTGTGCTGCCGGCCTCTTTCGTACCAGCAGAAACAACTTTAGTACATGTAGAAACATTACCGCATAACATGTCACCGGCGGGATTATACCGGTTTCGTATTTCTACACGTAGTTTTAAGTATCTTTGCCGAATCTTTCGGCGGTAAGGAACTGGCACATAATTGGCGAGTTTAGGTAAGTGCGACCGATGTAAGCCTTACCAGGAGCAGTTTATGTAACAGGATTGCCACTTTAAATCCCGTTGGGATATACGGGAAGCGAGCGGAATCGACTTGCGCGGTTCCGCCTCTTAAGTAGGTTGTTAGGGTGTTGTCGCGGGACAGAGTTCTTTGTGGACGCCTTGTGCCGTGTTTTTCCGGCACTCTGCGGGTGAATCCGCTCTTTCGCTTGGCAGGAATCAAACGTGACCGCTGAAGGTTGTATGTTGGCGCATTTATGATCGCTAGGCATGTTTGTGATGCGAGACTAAATTCCCGATCTATTTCAATGATGTCGAACTACGTGTCAACTTTTAAAGCATTCGTGTCCCGAGGTAAGGTGGTAATGTTCGACTTGAAGGGAATTGGAGGGGCACAAGTGTTTCCTCTACCCCTTTGCGCTTCGTTACATCGCCTCTCTCGGCGCATGCGTGGGACGCTGCTGAGGTGGTCGGCTGCAACCGCTTCGACCACCGCCGCTCATGGTTGAGCAGAACGACTGAAAAGGGGGCCTTGTGCGCAGTGCCGACAGCGGGCCCGGCGAATCACTAGATGCGCTTCGAGGGGTGTGTCGCCGGAGGTGTGTCTCCGGTCAAAAGGTCACCTTGCGCATCCTCCGCGCGCGAAACCTATGTACAAAAGTAGTGAAGCTTTGCCTTAAAAGTTCGCAGTGAACGCCCGCCGAATCATTTCGGAATGATAGCCCGCCAATTCTTAAATGAGGGTGTTTTGGTGAACCTGTGTGTTTGATAAAAAAAATGGAGGGGGAAAAAACCAACGTGTCCAAGCGACATTAAAAAAAACACCAATAACAGGAGACGTTGTTTCGAGCTATTTTAAGCACAACTGAAACAAAACGTACCGATACATGACGCGAAAGCAGTGTGAGGTCAGGAAAATTCAGTTGAATTGAGCAAATTCTTCTTCACTACCACCACCACCATCATCATCATCAGTCAGGTTGCGTCCACTGCAGATCCAGAACTTCTCCCAAAGATCTCCAGCCACGTATATCGTCTGCAGCTGAGAACATTCCGCAGCCCAACGGTGTGTGGAAAGAAGTATGCTATGGGTCACACATAGAGATAAGAAAGCAGCTGCGTGGATTAGGGAACATACTCGCGGGGGAGACATTCCAGTTCAAATAAAGGAGCAAGGTCCACTTTATTTATCATGGGGGCAGGGTTCCACATGGCAGGAGAGGCAGAAGACTGTCGTGTTTCAACGACATTTGCAGCGAAGGAAGGCAGACGCGCAGCCAATTTTTAAAAATTGGATCCGCTTGCTGTTAGTGCATGGGAAAATACAAAAAATTACCATAAGAATGTAAAGGCAACCCTTTATTTCACAGAAAAAAGCCGGCGGCGAACTTGCGGCGCTTATCGCGTTTCGAGTCGCGGTTGGTCGGTCGCCCGCGTTTCTATTTCGGCTTCCCGCGGGTCTCGCCATCGGAAGCAGCAGTGCGCGGTCCGGACGCCTGTTCTGGCGTTTCCAAACGAACAAACAAACAGAGAATGGAAAGCAGCCAGTAACGTCGCGTCTTCTTCCGCGGACGCTTTCCGGGCGACGTCCGTATCAATTCCCTAATGACGCCGATAATAACAGCGCTGGGGACGGCTTCTCCCGGTATCGGCGCAGAGGGCTCGTTTTTAACGGCGTATTCTGGCGTACACGCGAGGCTCATTAGGAAAACGAGGCCGCGCTGCTGCTTTGCCGCAAACCACGCGTTGCCATCGCTTACTGCCCCAGCAACAAACGCACGGCTGTATGAAAAGCCCATCGCGCTGCCGCTTGCGGGTGCTGCGGCAAGGTCGATTCAATTTCATCGGCTGAAAGGGCGACTGCGGTGTTAATTTAATTATGAATTGGAACGGATGGACACGGAGGTTTCTCATGGAAGCGGGAATACACGAGGTTCGGTGATAAATTGCACCGTTTTGAACACTGTGATGATACTGCAACGTTGTGGTCTCCTCCTTTTGGGTCGTACGTCGTTCGCGCACAAAGCATGGCCTCTGTAAAGGCCGCCATCTATGTCTTATTACGACGATGCTTTGAAGCCTGTAGAGTGCGTACGCCGGGCCGCTGCGCTTGCTTCCTTGTCGTTCTTGTAGCTTGTCCTGCCGCTACGTAAGAACGTATATGCGCGAATAACCTGCAAGCAGTATGCTTTCTCGATAAACCTAACTGATGCGCAATTTATCGGTGCTTGATAAATTATGTCGTTACTCTGGGAAGCGCGCGCTCAATTTTGTGCGACCTCTTTATACTTGCTTCGTCTGCCTCAATGATGATGATGATGATGATGAATAATTAAGCTGATGTTAGGGCACCCGCCCGGTGGGAGGCTTCCTTAGTCTGGGATGCCTTGGGCTATGCTGGCCATCCGTGCCCTCTCCACCAATGGTCGCTGGTGTGAAAGGTCGGAGCTGGTCAGCAGCTCCACCCACGGCTCATAGGTAGGGCAGTGCCTCAAAAAAAAAAAAAAAAAAAGAAACTTCTTTCAGAAGTGGTCTGGAAATTATAGTGGAGAGGGGTTGTTGATAAGTGAGAGGAAGGATTGTGGACGAGGGTGAGAGGATTGAGAGGAGGGCGAAGGAAAGGGAAGGGGAAGGATGTAAGGAAATTAAATGTGGGAGGGAGGGAGGGAGGGGATATTGGGAAGGGCAAGGTAAGGGGAAGAGATGGTCGAAAGAGAGGAGGAGCAAGACAGAGCGAAGGGGGAGATGTGAAGAGCGGGAGGGAAGGAATTGGAGGGAGAGTGGGGGAAAGGAGATGAAATGCAAAGGGGTCAGTATCTGATGAAAGTAGGATTTGGGCAAAGTAGGGTTGAGTTACGTCTAGTAAATGGGGAGGGGTGAAAAAAGGGGAGGAAAAAGGACAGGTGAGGGAAAGAGGGAGTTGTGTGGAAGTCGTGCCTGCCCTAAGCAGCGCTAGTATTAAACCAAGAGTGTAAAATATACTTATATTAGTCCTTTTTGGTAAGATGACATGTCATCACCCCGCTTCAAAGGGGAAACCAATAGGAATCATCATCATCATCATCATCATCATTAGGAGAGCCAGGAACGGCATCGTGCTTCGGCGTCATTCGCAGCTAGGAAGACGAGAGGCTGGCATTTTTTTTTTTTTACTTCACCTTTCTGAGACGACTGCTTCGAACTGGGCTGTGCGCGGTAACTAAGACCATGTTTTCTGCTAGTCCTCCCTCTCCCCTCTTGTAATTTACCTTTCACCGGGCCCACTCCGCCCTCAGTACGATAATGACCGGATCGCGGCTGGCGCCTGTTTTGCGATGCGGTCGGAAGCACCCGGGTGTATATACTAGGCGGCCACCGTGCGCCCGAATGCGCCGAAATTGGCCCGTACGGTAAAATACCGATAAATTTCCACGTCTTCCTCTCGGACCGGTGGCTCGATTCGTACTGGCCGCTCTAGGGAGTGTGATGCGAGGTTCCAAACTTCCCCAAAACTAGGTCCGGCTTTTTATCGCATACGAGCGGCCCTGTAAAGCAAGGGGAGGATTGTTTGTTTATCGGAAATTTAATTTGCGAGCCCCCTTTCGGCATTCTGGAGTATTATCCGCGGAGCGGAATGAGTTGTAAATTGTTCTCTCTCTCTCTCTCTCTCTCTCTCTCTCTCTCTCTCTCTCTCTCTCTCTCTCTCTCTCTCTCTCTCTCTCTCTGCCGCTTTCTCTTTGTTCCCTCCGGGATGTATGGAAGACTCAGCACGACTCCTAAAGAATAGCAGAAGAAGAAAATTGGAGCAGGGATGCTTCCGGTGGAGCGTTTTCTCCGGGATTTAAAAAAGGGCGTGTGCGAACTGTCTAATGGGTAGTGAGCACCCGCTGTGGAATCGATAGGAGCGTGTCTGGTGCTATTCTCAGCACACGCGCGCGTGTTCCGAGATGAAAGCACCGTGTATTCTTCGGGCGCGACTGTACCGGAGACTTGATTTATTCCCAGTGAGATAGATAACAAAACGGGAAACAAAAGGCGTTCGCGTGGAAAGACACTGTGGAGAGGCGCCGAGTACCTTGTCTTAAACGGAAGCGTGGCACGAACGGTAAAACCTATACACGCGTGCGCGGCGTTGCAACTGACGCCTTGTGGGTGAACGGTGCCAAGAAAAACCGTTGTCGTGTTATCTTCCGATGCAAAACTTCGCACCCGCGCACTCCTTAAATGATTGGCTAAAAAAATCCACAGTTTGGGTGTTTAGCCCTGTTTGTTTATTTCTAATTGGCTTTAAATGTGCTATAGCGGGTGTTTTTCCACAGTTTATTTATTTTTTGAGGGGGTAACATGAAAAAAGAACTGGAATTCGAGATATTTTCGCAGTGAAGGAACCAGCGTGGCGTTGGCATGTCTCTATCTTACAGAATCGGTGAACGTGACACTGCATGTCGGCGATTTCGCTGGTGGTCTTCGCGCAGTCACACATCATCATCAGCCCGTTTGTGTACACTACAAGACGAAGGCTTGTCCCGTGTTCCTACAGCCGTAGGACAGCCGTAGCCGTCCTATCTTGAATTGAAACCGCTCGTTCGAAAGGCACTACGAGAACGCTGACAGTAACATGGGGACACACAGGCGGACAAAAAACTATACACTGTGAACCCCCAAATAGGCAGCTACGTCTGCACAGAAAAAAATCGACAGAACGACAGAAGTGAACATGTGCAGGTTACGGATAGGTCGTACATATGCTACCCATTCACGCCTTCTAAATGGAGCACGACCACCGCGATGTGACAGGTGTGGACATCGCCTTTTATAGTCATGCATGCATTAGTGGTATGTCGGTATACTTACACAGTGCAATAAAGATGCACTTTCGTGAACTTTACTCTCACATGATTCCCGTTCATCCGTCATTGTGTTTAGGTGGTCTACCCTTCATCCCAAGTAACCGCCTTTTGGCTTACCTTGGAGACATTGGATTTTCAAAGGGCATTTCATATATCCCACACGATCACAAAGCTCCTCAGAGAGGAGGGCAGCTTTGATTGAACCTTCGTTCTTTACTGTTACCCCATAATCATCTCGCTACCTTCAACGTTTGTGCGTTACATTAACGGCTCTATACACCCCCACACTGACCCATCACATCTCAACTTTTTTTACTTAAAATACCACACGAAAAACGACTCGACCGTTGTGTAGGCGCTCTTTGGACTTTGTGAACTGTTTGTAGCATTGAAATAAGTGAAATTTGGTGCGTGTGTTTGTGCACCATTCCTTCCTTCTGCTTGCGGAAGACGATGAATACAGTGGAGGGAAGAAATCATATAGAAAATTCTGAGCCAGAGTCTCGATCTCGCTCACTGTGCGCAGACGACCAGCGAAAGCGCCTACATGCCGTGTTAAGTTCACTGATTCTGAGAGAGAGAGAGAGAGAGAGAGAGAGAGAGAGAGAGAGAGAGAGAGAGAGAGAGAGAGAGAGAGAGAGGGGGGAAGAGAGAGAGGGGGGGAAGAGAGAGAGAGAGAGAGAGAGAGAGAGAGAGAGAGAGAGAGAGAGAGAGAGAGAGAGAGAGAGAGAGATCACTGTCACTATAATGCCGCTGTGTCGGCCTTTAAACTGTCACGCTTCTTCATTGCGAGAATATCTCCGTTTAAGGAGTACGGGTTGAAATTTCCTGCACCGAAAGACCACGAGAGCTGCTTTCACGCTCTTTTTCTTGGCACCGTTCATCCGACAGGCGTTGGTTGCACCGCCGCGCATATGTGGAGGGCTTTTAAAATTCGTACCACGGTTTCGTGTAATACAAGACACTCGTCGCCTCTCCACAGGTCGCTTTCATTCCGACGCCGCTTTGTTTCCCATTTTTCTTATCTCTCTCACTGGGAATAAATCAAGTCTCCGGTACAGTCCCCCGCCCGACGAATACACGGTGCTTTCATCTCGGAACACGCGCGCGTGGGCTGAGAATCGCACCAGCCACGCGCGGCGGACGCTCGCGTTATCAGCCCATGCATACAGTCTACAGCGCTGCCTTCAGCTTTGTGCGTCTCGCGCCAACGGCAATTGAGATTAGGGCTGCTGTAACTCGGGCTCCTTTTCTGGAGCAGTCTCTCCTGGTCTTCGCTGATAAGGCGCCTCACCGCGAGGGCCCGGCGAGCGCACTTCGCAGGGCCGGCAATGCGGAGCGTAATCGTTACCTTATACGCACGGTGCGGTATTGTGTGATGACAGCACAGACCTTGCGGAACCGCCGATGCACGACGAACAAGATGTTTTCATTCCCCTGCGCCGCTGTTTCCTTTCACAATTCGCTCAATTCAGCGTCAATGGCGAACTCGGTTGTCGGTCGTGCAGAACGGCCGTTGCTGCGATCGTACAATTCACTTGGGCGATAGCAAAACTCGTACATGTGGTTTTGACTGGCAATATGCGACTACGGCCAGACTAATGTTGGTGTAGAAAATGTAGAAGAAGAGAAAGAGGAATAAAGTGAGAAAGAAGAAGCAGCAGCTTGGAACGGTGACCTCCGGTCTCTGGCTTCTTTTTGCCCGTCCCTTTTTCTTGACAGTTGGAATATGATTTGAGCTTCATTAAATTATGGTTACGCGTAAACCGGCGCGCAGTCTTGGGAAAACGATAACGAGCCCCATCGACTTTATTGAATATTCAGCCCGTTCGAAACATTTGAAGTAGAAAGGGTTTTCCAGCGTCGTATGTAAAATTCAGCGTTTTATTCGATGAGGTGGGCCGACAAAGAGATGTACAACTCGAATCTTCCGAAAGGAAAGCAGCCTTGCGTATGCTTTGCTTGAAGTAGGCGAAGCGTTTGGTCGTGCTCCTCGCTGTAGCTTTTTGTTACAAAAGCAGTTTTTGGTTTAATAGCAGACTTTTAATTAGATTACTTTTGCAAGTAATTTTAGAGTAAGAGTTATTTATCAGAATTATGCTGTTTGTAGGTATGGCTAACGGAGAAATCCATTTTTTCCCCGTTTGATTAAGAATTCCCGCCACCGTGGCGGTATTGCGTTTTGATCTCCCGTTGAGGCGTTGGGCTATGTATTACTTTATGAAGCCGCTAATCAGATTTCATGTACTGTTATCAATTTTTGTAAGCGTGAGTGCCCCACAGGCGGCATAATACGCATGGTAACAAAATTGCTAAAAGCAAGCAAGCTAAACAATATCAAATAATAGCGGCGCGATTCGCAAGCAATTAAGACGAAAAGTCGAGCCACTTAAAGCGACTGTCACACTTCAAGTACGTAAAAAGTGACATTTCACCACTCTCATAACACACGCTCTGTCGCGATGCCACCAGCTTCGTTCGTTATAGGCGCAAGTTCGTTATCATGAAAACGTACTCAACTGTAATACGTAATACACGTTCCCTGCTCATGGTATACGCAGCCGTCAAAACAACGATGTTCCAAACTCCCTGTACCACAGGGAAAAGCGGTGATCCTTCAAGTTTGTTACGTCGGCGGAGACTGCGAGACAGGCTTGGTCTCAGTCTCAGTCTCACGCTTTTCACGGGGCGTCCGCGGCCGCCACGGTGTCCACCGGCTGGCGCTGTTCCTTGAGCCAGAGCATGCGACGCAGTTGTCGCGTGAGCGGGTGCCTGGCGCCCCCGCACGAGCCGGCGAAGTCGTCCGCCTCCATGTCGAACGCGACCACGCCGAGGAAGTCGGCCCCGGGCCCGTCGAGCAGCAGAGGCCGCGCGGACTCCGGCCCGAACCCGGAGTACCAGTCGTGGCCCGACTGCACCACGAGGCAGCCGCTGAGCGGGCCGTAGTACGAGCGGGCACCGCCGGTTGCCGAAGCCCCGACGTGATGGCGGTTGCGGGTCGACGAGTCCGCGCGGCTCTCTTCGTCGTCGTCGTCTCCGCCGGCGAACAACGCGCTGTCGTCGTGCGACGGAGGTGCGGTGCTGTTGACGATGCGACACAGGTCGCGGTACGTGGACTCGCCAACCTGCGTGCCGCGAGTGCGCGACGGTATTGGTATACAGTAAAGCGAGTCTTCGAGTCTCGCAAACAATGTATACAGCTAACACTCGTTATAACGGAAACAATGTATACAGCTAACACTCGTTATAACGGAGTTTTCAATACAGGTAACTGACTTCGTTATAAGCGTTATTTCGTTAAAAGCGGGAATGACTCACCTTCCCTGCACTGCCCTTGGGACCGTTAAAAACTTTGAGTAAAGTGGTTTCCTCTTAACGAGGGTTTACGGTATTGTATTTGGCTTTTCTGTAACGTTCTTTATGTGGGTATAAAAGGAGGAGGTTGCAGTTTTCGTAGCTAGGACGGTTACCCTCTGCTTAGGCTATAGGGCAAGAAATACAGCCGGACTGTACTTTCGCCGAGGCTTCGTTCTCTACCGTGGAAGGGAGGTAGGGGCGGCCAATATCGTTTTCTGGTAACCCCGTGTTCAGGAGCTTTCCGTTGACCCGTTCGTTTCACTTTAGTGGCTATCTTGCTCCAAGCTACCATACAAGAACGCTAAGAAAACAAGAAAAAAAAAAGACCTAAGGAGAATTGGTCAGGCCTACCGCTCAATTTTTTTTCTCGGTAAAATAGCGCATAATTTGTTCCACTTATGTAAAGTTTATTCGTGAATTTCGGGATGAGAAAATAGAAAATGCTTGGCGTCTTTTACGGTCGCCTGTCAACTGTTGTAGGGAAGTCATACTGGCGAACTATGTGTTGGCGTCAAATTTGGCGGGTTTTACGTATTTTGCAGTTAATATAAACTTTTCCCTTTTGCTTATGCGCACTTTACAGCGGTTGAGGGCTCGCAGCACTTGAAACTCGGACGCGTGTATACTTTCCAGCATGACGTCACAGCTGCCGTAATCGAACCGGTGAAGTCGATGGTGCGAGGGAAATGGTAGTGTTGAACGTGCTGTTCTAGTTAAAAAAAAAACACAACAAAAAGCAAGTCCGGTGAAAAACAGACGATGGCGTACATATACCAGAATTTTCAGTTAGTATCCACAACTCTTAGAATTTTGACAGTGCTCACGGCGTGACGAAGAAAAGCAAGACTCAACACAGCGCAGTGTTTTGTGTCTCCTTTTCATGATGACCCGCATTTCTCCCTTATTTCGGCCTTTAACATCATTTACTGTCCCTTTAATAAGCTTCGCTGGTGTTGATAGCGCATTTGCAAGCCTGTTTTTGCAACGCAAGGAACCAACTCTGTGCTAGCGGTATCGCGTTACAAATCGTTATGCATGTTCCCTTCGCCTACACTCAAGTGTTGGAGTATGGCGGCAGACGACCAGCTTCCACGATAATGTCTCGTGTGTTGCCGTCTGTTTCGTTAGTACACAAAATACCTCACTGACCACCGTGGTGAGAAAAAAAAAACGATGGAAACGTTGCGGCCATCCGATGGTTTCCTTCCCGTAAATGCTTCCCCGTAAAGCGACGATTGCCGTGGAATGAATAATGGCGGCTGTTGTTTCCTCGGGTTGAAGTTACGAAAACTAGATCGTAAATCTTGTCATTTGCCAATTAAAAAAAAAAGAAAACAATCAGGGTCTGCTGCTTAAAAAAAAAAAAAAAACTAAGGGCACCCTGCAGCACTCCCGATAAACGCCCTCACTCTTTCTTTTGCTCTTTGATACGATTGGAGAGCAATGGTTAATGCTAGCGTATATATATAGCGGCAGTGGGTTATTTGCTCGTCGCAGCAGATACCACTCTGCTTTTCTTTTGTTGTCATTTGAGTTAAATTTATTGTTGAAACTGAGATGAAGTTGGCCAATAACTGCGATATAGTATGAGTGACGTCATTCAAGCACGCAAACGATACTGGAACTGAGAAAGGGAGAAAAAGGTTTAACCCGCCGCGGTGGCTCAGTGGCTAAGGCGTTGCGCTGCTGAGCACGAGGTCGCGGGCTCGATTCCCGGCCGCGGCGGCCGCTTTTCTGATGGAGGCGAAAAGCAAAAACGCCCGTGTGTACGAGATTTCGGCGCACGTTAAAGATCCCCAGGTGGTCAAAATTAACCCGGAGCTCTCCACTACGGCGCGCCTCATCGCCTGCGTTGCGTCGGCGCGTTAAACCCTACAATCAGTCAATCAGTTTTTGCTGAGGACAGCACTTTACTAGGCGACTTCATTTAAAACCAGCAATTGAAGCTGGGGAGCTGGTTCTAGATGGACATTCCGTGAGAACAGCGCAATGAAGACGAAGGACAAGAAGCCGGGGGGGCTTTTCTTCGAAGTTCGTCTCAGTTGCGCCGTTTTAATGTAATAGAAATTTATTTAAAGTGCTCCGATAATGAGGGCGAGGACCTTCGACACGTTTCTTTCTTAGTTGAGACGACGGCTTTCTTCCAAGCTCTGGAAGCGTGTCCACGTGCAGAGTGTGTTAGCGAAAGCTTTCGAAATGCGCGTTTGACTTGGCGCGAGTTGAATAGCCGCTGATTAGGGAGGCTTTCCAAGAAGAGAGGCGCTAATTGTGTCTGGGATGCAAACAAGCCTTGGCGCTTGCTTAACTAGGGATGACCGGCCTCAGAACTCGAATTTAAGGCTAGTGGAGGTGAGAAAATGTCGAAAAATTCCGAGACTACGTGCAGTCTCTAATTTACATAAATTGAGAACCTTTTGATTTCGGGTGGTTATAAATGAAGGATGCTAGCCGTATTTTGTTAATCTGTCTTCCACAAGATGTTTTCTCGACTTGGCTGATTGGAGGATACCGCAATGCATTCACACGCAAAAATCGCTTTCAAGGATCTCCTACAGTGGAGGCGGGAGCGGAGGAGTAACAAATGCCCCAGGCAACGATCGACATGCCAGACAGTGTTGCTTTTCAAACCACGTGTGGCGCTGCAGTTAAGGAGTTTAATTGTAGGGCACACTTTATTGTGAGGTGCCAGTGTATAAGCAATAGATTGCTTCGAGGCGTGTCCAAGTGCACTCAGGCTTTCGTGCACTGTACGCGTACTGCAGTTACTTTCGTAATTAATTCTGTTAATTAATCCGTAGTGCAGTTAACACGCAGTTAAATCTGGAGGCCTGTGTTGGAAAGACGACCAATTATGGAAAAATCAGCAGGCAGGCGGTAGAGAGAAAACTCTTGAAAAACCGTTTGAAGGCGTTGCAAAAAGACTTCGCGAGTTAATGTTTTTCGTTGCAACTGATCGGATTTTTTATTTTCTTTTCTGTCGAGTTTAAGTGCAAAGTGCGCTTGAGTCTAATTTTTTACTGTGGTCCTGTGTGGGTATGCACGAGGGGAATTCTTCCTGTGCTGTCTGGCGACCGGCTGCATACGTGATTACAATATGGAAGAAGTTGTGCAAACGTTTGCCCTTATCTAAAAAAAAAAAGAACTGGTTGGTACCTCTGTTATAGGAATCGGTAAAACGTGAAAGTGAAATATGCAGTGCAATCTGCAGCGAAATGAGCATGATTTGCGGGTAGGCGGCTGTCTTGTCGGTGTGCTTGGCGAGCGACGTCCTGGTGGCGGTCGCTTCGGCGAAGGTGTGCTGGCGTCATTTCCGTGACGGATATGACGTCAGTGAAATTTTGGTGTATCCCGGCATAAAACACTTTCGTGTTAAAATATAAAACCCGAAAACGAACAACCCTAAGTATAACGTACTCTTTAGTACTGAAGGTTGCTTTCCCGCAAGAAGGCCCTGTGTGCAGGGGTGCACCCTTTATAGGCCGCTTGCTTGGTTGCACTGGCGTCATTTCCGTGACGGACATGACGTCGTGAAATCTTTGTGTATCCAGACATAAAACACTTTCGTGTTAAAAAAGTTTTAGCTCCTGTAGTGTTGCTTAGTTGTCGTACGGATCGGTGTTAAGTTATCGCTTTCGTAAAAGAAGTTGATGTGTCGGGGAAAAAAGCAGAAAAGTTCGCTAGTTAATATCGCACAGTTGTCATGCGGTTTACCCTTCATAAAAGGGGAGCTGACGCATAAAAAAACAACTAGAAAGTTTTAGCTTGTGTAATATCGCCCAGTTGTAATTTTTCTGCTTCATAAAAGGAAGTGGACGTATTGAGAAAAGTTCCGGCAGGTGCCCCACTTTATTTTTTTTTCGTTAACAAATAGTTCAGGCTTTACAGATAGGAACAGTCTGGTTGTTTACTGAGTTGCCTTCTTTTGTATTGCCGCACCTACGCGCTGTTAACAATTGACGGATTTTACAGATTACTTTTGGTGTACACCTCAGCGCAGGTTAATGCAAGAGTGGCAGTGTCGGCAGCCTTTTTTTTTTTCATATTACGTCGCCATAGTTAAATGTACAGCATGGACAAACTTGGAAATTACCAATCTTACTCGCATATAGTCCGCTAATTGCCGAAGATTTCGCCTGGCCTGTAACGTGGTCGTGCAATACACATGGTGTGCTCAACGTAGTCGCGCTCCGGCGACACTGTGAGGTGCCGAGGTGTAAAGTATGCATCCTTTCTGAGATTAACAGCGCGAAAGAACGGGACAACAGAGAAACACAGCGCTGTTGTCCCGTTCTTTCGCGCTGTTAATCTCAGGAATATGCACCAACTGGCCCGCCTACAATCAGTGTTCCAGTCAATACATCCGCGTGCAGCAAACTTTCTTCATGAAGAAATCGCTTTGTTCGAAATCACGCTTTACACGAAGTGCATCGCGGCCTCCACTGCGGTGAATAGAGAGCAAGTGGTCCGCGTTTTTAACGACGTATCGCTTATAACGAAGCCGGTTTCCTCTCCCTAGGGTGTCTTTTTAACGAAGGCTTACGTATACTTTGGACCTGTGGGACCCGGCTTTGTACAACCCGTGTTTTCATAAAACGTGATTTTAAAGCGGAGCTTTCTATGCCTGACTGGTGCCGTCTATCGTTACGCCAGAACCCACTGCAGGAAAGCCAACTTACACAATGAACGCCCCAAGAAAAAATAGCGCTTCCCGTTGCCGTAATCCAACCTGGGTGTTGTGAAGCCGACGTCTATCCTATTGCGCCATTCTGACAAGCTCGAGGCAGTTTGATTTTGGGCTTTGGCTTTGTCTTTGACTTAGGTTGCATGGGGGAAAGCTTCGCGCTTTAACCATCCTTCTCGGGACTCTGCAATACTTCCGATGAACGCTATCACTCTTTCCTTCAGGTTTGGAAGCGCTGTGAAAGCTTTAGTTATCGCGAGCACAAAACGGCACTGAGTGATTTGATCGTGGGGTTTAACGCGCCGACGCAACGCAGGCGATGAGGCGCGCCGTAGTGGAGGGCTCCGGATTAATTTTGACCACCTGGGGATCTTTAACGTGCGCCGAAATCTCGTACACATGGGCGTTTTTGCTTTTCGTCTCCATCAGAAAAGCGGCCGCCGCGGCCGGGAATCGAACCCGCGGCCTCGTGCTCAGCAGCGCAACGCCTTAGCCACTGAGCCACCGCGGCGGGTACTGAGTGATTTGCTCGTCGCAGCAGATCCGCCTTTTGTTCCTGCTTTGCTTTTGTGGCCTTCTTTTTGAAGTGGCCACCGAATGCTTTTAAATCTGCAACATGAAAAGGAATACGGTAAACAGTCTCTACATCGCTCTAATGACGTAATCCGAGCGCTCAATGAACACCAATTCCGCGAAAGAGAGAGAAATCCTTTGATCAAGTGTTTACGTAATCTGATTGGCATAGAGCGGTCATTTTTGGCTGAAGTACTTTGTGATGCCCTATTCTAAATGCTGGATGTTTATGCTGACAGCATTCTGGAAGTATTTAAGATTCAGAAAAAAGTTGGGAAAAGTGTTGCAGGGTCCCTTTAAGAAAGCGGCATTGATTTCTTCTTTGAAACCGGGGCTCTGTCATAGGTTAACAGCAACAGCGACGCTAACAAAGGGTTCCGTTTTGGTGTGGGGTACTGTGGCCCGTTCCGTGCTGCGACACTTCCCGTGCACGGAAATACACGTTTCCGCATTTGCGTTTCAGTGGCCCAATCAGAACGCTTCTCGTGAACCACCGGTGTTGCACTCACGCGTGACGGACACGGTAACCTGAGCGTATGTTCACTCCGGGTGCACCTCAACAGGACGGGCTCACAGCACGGGTATTGTCACTATTGTGGCGTCATTCATGCGGGACCCGACTGAATCAGGAAGCAGCCGCGGGGTATAGCGCGTGTAGCGTATACGTCGCTTCCGTAGCGTGGTGTTGGAGGCAATGGCATCGTTTGCCAGTGCAGGCGATCAGAAATGCGGCAGCGACGATTGGGTTCCGAGAGCGCTGACAAATTTTTCGGTAAATTGGCTACGCATCTGCTCGCATCGTTGCAAACATCGTTGAAAGACGACAGTTTTCTGTCGTTCACGCCATGCAACAACCTCTT
>NW_027526445.1:138162907-138167968 GCF_048455015.1 Haemaphysalis longicornis
TCTGTATCAATGAATCTTTTTATCTTTTTGAATGTTCAGCCTTGAATGGATCTTCTGTTTTGGTGGATCTGTCGTGTCGTTGGATATTCAGGCTCTACTATATCGTATGTATCGGTGTATCTTTTGTCTTTGGATATTCGGGTCCGATTGGATCTTTCGTCTCGTTTAACATTGTGACTCGCTGCTCACGTGACCGATTGGGGATCTTGCGCATCGTTGGATCTTTCGTCTCTTCCGTATTCAGGCGCCATTAGGTTTTCCGTCTCGGTGGATCGTCAGGCCATAAGCGGCGCGATACGGACCGACGAAGCGAAACCAGTGTGCGCGAGGTTTGGGCGGGAAATGGGTTTTCCTTGTGTCGGTACAACAGCGACTGAAAATTTTGACCTCTTTGACCTGAAAGTTTTGACCTCGACAACCAAAACTACTCTCACCTGGGGAACAACGTCGCGCGAAGTGCAGGTGGTACGTAGCTACTCTGTGTTCTTCAAACTCGTGCCAGTGATACGGACGTCTTCTTTGCCCCCAATCGCCTACATTTTCCGAGCCGAAGCTTACGCCTCTACCACAGAGGCCCAAAAATTTCGTTTTATTTTCGACCGCCCCGCCTCCTCGACGTGTGTAAGCTGCGTTGAAAACTGATTGCTTTATGAACATGTTTGGCCATCTACTGTTTGCTAGGCAACTTATTGCAAAATTTGCAAGCAAGTCTGCTGGGAGGCCATAGGCTTTGCAGGAATTTCCATTGGATGGGGAGACCACGAATGGAGGGGGAGACCGCGAATGGAGACCACGTGGTGAAGGGGGGAGGGTAATAGCAACTGCATTTCGTTAGAATTGATAATATTCAAGCCGGTCTCTAATCGTAATTTTAGGTATGTGATAAAAACGAGCAATCTTGACTGTGAAACCAATCAGCAGTGAAACTAAGGGCCGTATTCTGAGCCCTTCCTCCACTCCGTTTGTTCCCTCAATTCAGCTGAGGGCAGGATTCCGCAATGCTTATGCATGGGGAAATAGATTTGAAGGATCTCTTCCGCTGGAGGCTCGAGTGGAAGAAGGACTCAGAATACCAGGGCAAGGGTCTTAACAGCCTCGACCTGAAATTCTGTGGTGGGGTGGGGCGACCACCTCCTTCCAACCCCCTCCATTTATTTCTGCAGACTTTAATATTGGAGGCCGTCCGTCTCCCCACTCACCTACTAATAAACTCCTAAGTATTCATTTGTAATGCTATGTACTTACGTTAGAGTACGAGGCTTACTACGGGCTGCAGACTGGAAACTTGTCGGACTACGAGTACAGTGTGTAACTGTGTCATCGCTCGTGAGTACGCACTCATTCTCATCGATAACGCGTCGACTTCCGCGCACTCGTGAGCTCGAAACAACAGACTACGTGGCGCAAACTCATTAGCCTCTCGCGAATACGCAAATGCGCACCGATTGAAGACGTTCTCACGAGGATGTCCTGTGTGTGTGTGAGTGTTCTCGGTACAGTCTCATCACCAGCCTATCTACGCCCATTGCAGGGCAAAGGCCTCTCCCATTATTCTCCAATTACCTCGGTCCTGTGCCAACTGTGACCAATTTATCCCCGCAAACTTCTTGATCTCATCTGCCCATCTCACTTTCTGCGGCTCCCTGCAACGCTTGCCTTCTCTAGGGATCCACTCTGTTACCCCTAATGACCAACGGTTATCTTGCCTTCGCATTACATTCCCTGCCCACGTCCATTTCTTCTTCTTAATTCCTACGAAGATGTCTTTAACACCAGTTTGTTCCCTGACCCACTCCGCTCTCTTCTTGTCCCTTAATGTTACAACTATCATTTTCCGCTCCATTGCCCGCTTAGTCGTTCTCAATTTAAGTTGAACCCTCTCGGTGAGCCTCCAAGTTGCTGCCCCGTAGGTGAGTACCGGTAAGATGCAGCTGTCATACTTTTTCTTCTTCAGCGACAATGGTACAGTCTTAAGTGATCCCAATTAATTCCCGTTCTTCCGATGCCGAAAACGCTGCAGTCGCTGTAGCCGCTGCTACACGGAAACTCTGAAGACGCATACCAGGCGCTTGCTAGCCATTCGCTCTCGCGTGCCGCCCTCTATCGTCGGGCGGCCGCATCTATACTACGAAAAGAGCGCGCGGGCAGGCCACGCGGTCTCTCAAATCAAGGCCGGCTGCCAACGCAAGGACCCCGCGCCGCGGGCACAGCCGAGAACCGGAATGCAACACAACACGTGGGCTCCCTTGCGATTAAAAAGACAGCGACGTGGTGCGCGGTGCATGCGTACCGCTGCTGAATCTATCGTAATTGGGCGAGCAGAGGCCAATTCGTGCCCCCTGCAGTGCCGCCGCAAAAATAAAAAGGGGCGTACATAAATTAGGCGTCACCGCTGCGACGCTAGCTTCTGGCCGACGGTGGGGCACTGCTTGGGGTACTGTTTTCCTGACCTAATAGGCGTTGACCTTTCGGCATTGAAGGTATACGGGGTTTGCTAATGCCTTGTTCGCGCCCTTGGCTGACAGGCTTTCGGGGGGGGGGGGGGGGGGGGTGCTCGTGAGAAGAGGAAGGGGTTAGACTGAGACAACATCGCGCGTAAGCGTTCTGCGGTGGTTGTAACGTTGTTGGCACGTTGTCTTTACGGTGCTGCTCGGGGGGACGTGTACAGGAATGGAGGTGTAACCGGTTAATGGAGCGGTAATTGGCGGTTGGAGAATGGTGGGAAAACGGGAGGAATAATTGCCGTCTGCTGTGGGTGAATTAATGGAAAACGCCCGCTGTGGGTCATGTCGCGTAGAATGTGATGGCGAGATTTCGTGATCGCGGGCAAGGGAAAAAGGAGAATGTAATTATTAAAAAGAAGGGTGAGCAGCCGATGCTCCACGGGCTATGAACGCAAGTGTTCGCACCTTGTTCGGAGTTCGTAATTCACTCATCGGCAGACCACCATCACAGCACAGCGCCGAACACTCTTATCGATCGCTTTTTTGGTTTACATCCAGCTTATTCGCCAATTCGCGGGGGTGTGCACGTGTTGTAATTCTGTTCTGTTCTGTTTAGTATTCTGTTCTCTTGACGTACTACACGACCGACTGAAAAACGCAGTTAACGGACTTCTCGTGTTTCACGCTGAGCCTTGTCATATCATCGCTCGTCACGTTACGTTCCGTTCCTTGCGCACAGGCTTGCTTCCAGGAAAACGCTCTTTACAGGAGTTTTTGCACTGGCGCACCTGCCGATGCATTGAAATAGGGATAAAGAATAAAGAAAGGAACAGAAACTGCTGTTTTGTTTTCTGAACTATTTGCCAGCCTCAGCGTGTAACGCAGAACGAGGAAAAATAAATTCCGGATTAAGGAGGCGTTTTCTGTGCGAAGGTTGCTGTTGCATGCACGACGTAGCCATGGACTGGGAAAGATCACTTTGGTGTGTTCGCCTTGCTAGTATAGGACGCAGTAAGGAAAAAAAGTTTAGCAAGTGGCGATGAATTCGACAGAGCCTCCAATTTTAATAGTACCTGAGAGAGTTGTAACGTCCCGTGACAGTACAGCAAATGTTCAGGGCCTCTCAATACGAATATTCCACTCTCTTAGGAGTTGTTGCCGTGAACGGTGCACTTTTTTTTTGTAATTGTGAACTGTCGTTCCTAGCAATATGCTTTGCAATTGTTTGTTCTATCGTTGATCAGTGGTTCTGAAATGGGGGTGTTCTCACCGCGAGGGAATTTCAGGGGTCCGCGAAGCCTTTTCCCAAATTTCTCCTTTTCCACATTCGTTTTCCCTTTTTGCCAAACCTCGCTGCTAACGCAAAAATGGGGCTTTGCTGCACGACACGCGCGTTTATTTTTTCTCTGCGTCGCACATCTCTTGACTTCGGCTTTTTGCACAACACGTGAGCTTTGTAAAAAAGTCAGACACACAACAAAATGCCGCATGTTTGGACGACGTTTAGCTGTAAAAGCGAATCGTTTGACAATATGGCATGCATCAGCATAAAAGTCAGCCTCAAATGGCGTACATTGAATACGTGTGGGTTACTTTAACTGCATGGGTGAATTGATTGACATTATCACACGGATCAGTGCAGTTCATCGTGGGGTGGTTTCACTACTTTTGCGAGAACGAAAGGGGGGGTCCCCGACCACACATGGCTGAAAACCGCTGCCGTAAAGGGTCGACATTTGGGTACGATAATATTTTGGCGCCAATTTTTGTTATTGCTGTTCTGGCAAAGGGAAACACGAGGAGTATTCGGGGCACTTAAATGTCTAGACACCAGAAGACAGCATGCTTCTGTTGCACAATAGTGTTGCGGTTGCATTGTTTGATTGATTATGGGGTTTAGCTCACCAAAACTACACAGGCGATGAGGCGCGCCGTAGCGGAGGGCTCCGCATTAATTTCGACCACTTGCAAGGGATCTTTAATGTGCGCGAAATCTCGAACACACTGGCGCGTTTGCTTTTCACCTCCATCAGAAAAGCGGCCGCCGCGGCCGGGAATCCAACCCGCGTCCATGGGCTTACAATCTAAGCACAGGTATCGCATTTTGAGCGCACTTTCTCCGCTTCGCTGGAAGCCGTTAGCTTGAGACCGGCGGTAATAAGTCCTAATACGTAGGTTGCGGCTGTGCATAAAATCACTTTAGACAGCTTTCCAGTATAAATTATTGGCACGCTGGCGGTTCCGTATTGCTCGAAAACTGGACAAGAGGACCCACGGTCTCGCGAAGCAGGTTAGCTTTGTTTTCTTGGGATTTAAACCGTTTCGCCAAAGGTTATAACTGGCCTCCCAAAGTGTGAAACATTCGAGCATGCTAAAAACTTGACAAACTATATCAAAGCGAAAACAACCGGAGATCTCTTCGCGAGCGCGGCCGGCCCAGGAAAGACTTTGAGAGCTTCGCGGCGTCGGCGACAGCTTCGAAAGCTGCAGCTGGCTTATAGCACTGATCATGTTATGCCGTCTTGTTGTACGGCGCGCATTGTGCCTTTCGTCAGCCCGTACACACACACGAGGTGTCTTCCCCGAGTCCAGACGGAACAGGTCTGGCATGCCGAGG
>NW_027526445.1:138168068-138215313 GCF_048455015.1 Haemaphysalis longicornis
TGCCGAGGTCACGGAGACACATCTCGCGCGCTTGCATCGGCGTTTCGCAAACCGACGTGTCCTTGCCGATAGTAATTGCTTCGTTAAGCCGGTCGTCAACTCGACGCGACGACGCAATAAGCCGCCGTGGAGCCGCAGTTGCCAAGCGGTGCGCCGTCGCATCTTTGTGCGCGTTGTATACCACTGATGTTTACCGTTGTTGACGGCTGCGGTATAAGTTCCAACGTTATCTCAAATCTCGCTGCTCCCTTGGCCGGAAGGCGTGTTGGTTTGAGGCTTTGGGAGAAGCGTTGTCTAGTAACTAAATAAGCTGGGACATCGTGTAAGCTGTGTGCCAGTTTCAGACGCAGTACGCGAGTAATCTCGCGTCGCAAAAGTAAAGCAGCTCGTTGAAGATAGAAGCGTGTCCATAGCTCACGAATCACAATGAGCGCGACTTGACATGTTTGCGTTGTAATGAGGAATGTGTCTCGGGAGCATATGCGTTCCGTAATCTCTCTCCGGCGCGCTGTAGCACGACGGCACGGAGCCAGCGCCACATAGAGCAGAAATCTGCGAGTGACATGTGCCAGTCATTCGGCACCTCTCCGCCTTTTTAGATGCGGAGCATCTCATGCTCGGGGCTGTGTCCGTCCCTCCCTCGTTGTCGTTGTCCGCCGTCCGCACTCTACTGCGCATGCGCGGCTCTTCAGCCCCGTCAGCGTTTGGGCTGATGTCAGCGCAGTCCACTATAAATAAAAGAAATAGTTAGATGGCGCCCGGTTTCGATCCTACGACTCTCTGGCCGCAACGGGAGGCACGTGGCGCTCTTCCCACTGCGCTACAAACCGAGACGGGAGCATGTGCTACGAACGCGCCCTATGTCCTTCACACATTCAAACTACATCAAGAAGCTACTGATACAACGAAGGCACGCGAAGCTGATCGTCAGCGGAAACGACGAACTGAAAACTAATGGGAACTTCAGTCGACCCCATGGCTGCTTCGCATACTACTCAGGGTTCCCCTGCGGGAAGATGGTGTAATTTTTTTTTTGTCGTATAGTTATCGCTAGGTTTTGTCGTACCGTATCGACGTAGTGACGTGCTTTAAGGGGGACTCGCCTGTTAAGATTCCTATGGGGTGTACTGCTTCATAACCCACGGGCTTAAAAACCGTCGTGCACCAACACGAAAAGTTTTTCAAATAAATAGAAACGTTCACAATGGCATAGTTTGCTTATTTTGTAAATATGTCACGTTTGCACTGAAATGAATAAATAAAACTGTCGCTTGCTACACAGATATCGCCATCTAGTGAAAACTAGATAAACGAAGATGTAATTCTTGTTTAGTTTTTATTTCAGTAAGGAAGGGATACATTTCCAAAAGGAGCAAACTATGCCGTTAGGAACACTTTTATGTTTTGTGAAACGATCGGTACACGGTGGTTTTTAAGTCTATGGGTCACGAATTTTAGCAAGTCCTGTAGGAATGGGTTCCGGTGAATCCCACTTAAGCTCAACGAGTAGGAAGAGCCCAAAACGTTACACTCCATCCTGATACAGCGACGGAGTGGCGATACTTTCTCCCCGGGTAGAAGTCATTGAAAAAAAAAAACGCGTAATTTGATTCCGAACGAGACTGTTGAGTGATGAGAGGACTGTAGAGACGCTCGCCTTGTACGCCGGCGTGAGCTCCTTGTACAGCTTGGCGTTGGTCAGCTTGTAGTGGTCCGCCTTGAAGGACACCGTCACCAGCGTGCTCATCTTCATCGCCATGCTCAGCTTGCCGTAGCGCCTGCGCAGAAGGGGTTGCGCATAAGCGTTTATACGCCACAATACTGCGCTTGCGTGTACAAAAAAGGAATGGCAAGTGTGTGTTTCGTGCATTACAGAGAGAGAGAGAGAGAGAGAGTACTGTTCGTACACTGTACACTTTGGGGGAGCACCTGAAACGGGAAATTATCGGAGAGGTGCTTGCGGTTGCTGATCCTTTATCGATTACGGATGGGGGTCATCCCAACACTGCAAGTACACAGGGAAAGTGCTGGACATTAACTGGCTACTATCAACACGAGACATACACACACCGCGTAGGCGCCACTGAAGGCGGATGGATGGGCGAATGGACGCGGGGACGAACTCCTGCAGGTGGACAGAAAAACGAATCGCTCGATCGATCGATCGACGCGTTGGTTTTTCACAGTTCGCACTCAAAGCGTCGTCACGTCACGCAAAAAGAACGCGACCTCCTTCCTTAGCAAGTATAACTATCCTCTTGTCACATGATGAGCAGTTCACGTAGCTTCCTTATGCACATAAAGCACGAATGCGACGAAGAACCGGGCCGTCAAATTAACGCCCTGTGCGCTTCAGTCGGTCGCGTGTACAAACGCCAATAGACGGTATCCACCGCAATGCTCGCTTTGCGGTGTTGGCCGAAGCGAATCATTGCCACACGCTAGTTACACGCAAGAAGCGCGAAATTGCAGACTTTTTCTCTCTTTTTTTTTTCGTGTTCGTGTCGAGCGTCGCGCTTCATGCAGCTTCTCATGCCGCGAAACACGCCCGTGCCTCATTCTGCCGCACGAAGCCGTGACGACCGCCCGCGTGCGAGAGGGCACCAGCGCGGAAGGCGTCGCGGATGGAATTGACGCCCAGTCGTGCGTGAAGGCGCGACGGGCGCGCGTTTCGCACAAGCCTGTGCGAGAGATAGGGAGGGGGCGGGGGTGCGTTCATTGATGATGCTATCGCTGTCAACACTTTGCTTGGCTCTATACGCTCACTCTCATCTCCATCTATCTGTCTCTCTCTCTCTCTCGACGACTCTAACGAAGCTTCGGCTTGCTTTCTGCTGTGCGGTAGGAAAGCGCTGCGGAAGAGTTGTTTGCCTAATGCGCGCGCGGAAAGTTGGTGTGCGTGTGTTCGCCGGCGTGAAGTCTCGAGGGTTGTCCCACCACACCCGGAAGACAACTAACTCGCTTTGGTATTCGCCATAATTTTCTCGGTTGGATTCCGCGAACCTGAACAGTTCCTGGTTGTATACCGAACGATATTCTGTGCCGCGTCGTTCTGTTTTCGCTGGCTTTCCCCCGCACGCTTTCAGGGAGCATATATAGACCGGTATTCTGGAGGTCGTGGGTTCGGATCCCACCTGGCGGGCATTTTTTCTTCACTTTCTTTCTTTCTTTCCAAATTCTTAATCTGTTTCAATGATCTACCACATCCTCCCCTTTGCTTTCCGAGGTTTTCTCGACTGCCAACCCTTATTTCTGTGTTATATATATATATATATATATATATATATATATATATATATATATATATATATATATATATATATATATATATCGCACCAGACCGGTATTCTGGAGGTCGTGGGTTCGGATCCCACCCGGCGGGCATTTTTTCACCACTTTCTTTTCGACTCAAAAAATTCTTCATCTCTTTCTATGACCCACCACAACCTCCCCTTTGCTTTCCGAGGTTTTCTTGACTGCCTACCCTTATTTTCTGTCTTATTTTCACTGAGCCCCTCATTTCCCATTTTCTGATTCGCTATATATATATATATATATATATATATATATATATATATATATATATATATATATATATATATATATATATATATATATATATATATATATATATATATATATGTGTGTAATATCCCGGGCTGTGAGCAAGTGGGAGTTTATGATGGGGCATGTCTCGGCCCTGCAGTGGCCGTAAAAAAGCGAGCATGTGAGATGATGTAGCATAAATGCCACCGGCTGTTTTGAACTGCCTCGATCAATCTGGTGTTGATGATTTCGAAGAACTTGTACTGGTGGAATTTGTCATTTCTTCCCCCCTCCCCCCTTCCTCTCCTGCGTTGTGGGCCTCTTTTCCGCTATAATTCGTTTTCCGATGCTGTTCCCCGCTCTGGTTTGTTCGCGTGCAGCTTTCCGGAAGAGCAGGCCGCACGTCTGTGCTCCGTCTTTGATGGCCGTCCGCGATGCCGCTTTTACTGGCGGCCTCCTCCATCAATTGGTAGCAGTAAAATTTTCTCATTTTTACGTGTCGAACGAAAACGAGGCCATTTGTGTTCGCGTGTGCCTGACGTGATTTACGATTGTCACTCACCGCTGTTGTGCGTAATTTCCCGTGCTTCTTCCCTGCAGGTGTCGTGATATCGATTGTGCGCGGCGCGTTTGATGTAGATTGAGCCGCGAGGTACTGTCGGAGCGGCCGTCGACAGCCTCGGCCGCGAAGCGATGTTTTATGGGGCGAGTTTTCTTCCGACGAAAAATGGCTGCGGCGTCCGGCCCCGACGAGGTGGCGTTTTCTTTTCGGTTGTGCGCACTCTCGCAAATGTAGGTGAACCGCTGTTTGTGCGCACTCTCGCGTGGTGGTTCCGCTTCGGCTCTCCTGTAGAAACGAATAACGGACACTGACCAAGTATACACCATATTAGACTCGGAAACGTCTAATATATTTTCATACTCGGTCAGTGTCCGTGACCCGTTTCTTCGTTCCTAGAATCCTATAACTGCCCAGGCGACCTTCCAACCCTTTACTGACCTCTACTGTCGTTGTCGGGCGTCTGGTACATCATTTGCTTATCAAAACTTTGAGTTATTTCTTCATGTTTACATTGGAACCTGGTGGGGCAGGGGTGTAATACGTACTGTTGGTTTCGACGTTCGTTCTTCCGTTCTTGTCTTGCGTGACTTGCGACCTCTTCGTAGCCTGTTTTGTCCGCTCAGTTTGTTTACTAAATCCAGAGATGACGTGGAACAGGGATCTAAATTTCTGAATTCTTTATTTTCTTTTTCCGAAATTGAGTTCCACTTTACAGGGTGTTGCGTAGTATCCCCAAACGCTTGTTTGCTAAATCAACCGCCTCCTGTTGGCCGCAAAGCGGTAATTGAACGTGGAAACGCGATTTTAAAGCTACGTTTGTTTTCTGCCTGAATGCTGTCTCAACTCAAAACGACTTTCTAGTAGATCAAAGTGGCAATCACTGCCTTTGCCTATCCTAATTAATTTCATTTCATTTTTGGTATGCGAGGCTGGTGTTAATTTAGGTTCGCTCCCGCCACTTCTTCCTGCTTCAGCAGCACTGAACCACAACACACAGGGGACCCTTCTTTTTTCGCTACCCTCCCCGACTAACGAGTACGATCTCTCCGTGAAGTCATCGGTCATCGCGCGACACCATCCCCGTCTTCCAACTAAGCGGCCACGCAGCCTAATGTGCCGGTGCTAAATATAACGACCAGCAATCAGACTAATGGCGTGTTGCGAAATCTGCCCCGAAGGCGAGACACCCACCCGGTCGCACGTCGCTTCGGAGGTGGTAACGGCGCACACGAAAGTCTCTGCTTTGCAGGGAACTGTTGTTGTTGTCTCGGCGTAAACTCGTTAAAAGCGAGTTACCGACGACGCGGTGCTTAGAGCGAGGAAAAAAAAAAGTGAAAGAAGCGAACCCACTGGGCGCTCTTGAGTCATTTTCTTTTCTTCTCCGGGCCATGTCGTTAGGGTAGGACAAACTTGCCCAACAACAACAACAACAACAACAGGTACTTGTGTTTTGAAAGGATGTTGTTTGTTGCTCCTATCGAGTTGTGGGGCGGCCCTTTTCTGCGTCTTTTTGTCGTGCCGTCTGTGGTGCGCTTTTATTTCGCGTCTAGCAGACATCCCGGCGCCGACAGTGTGGTAGTGCTGCGAGGTAGCCCAGACTGCGGACCGGTGACGATGAAAGGGACGTTCATTCTTTGCTACATCCTAACGAAGAAGGCCCGGGCCTTTCGTCGTTCGGACGAGCGTTCCGTGGACAACCGTTCTCTAACGCTGCCCAAAGACGACTCCCTCGTTTCTCTCTCCTCCGGAGGTCTCGATTCGCGCGCACCGCCACGGCCGCGCGGTTCCGAGAAGCCGGCCTTCGGTCTCCTCTGAAGCCGCGACCCGCTGTCCCCCCCGATTCCGCCGGGGCGCACACGTGTTCCTATTTCAATGACCGGACAAACAACGAGCGGTCTACATCACTTGTTTCTGTTCGGCCTTGGCTTCCCTCCCAATGTCTTTCTGACGCGACAGGGATGCGCAGGCGTGCCAGAGTTAATGACCGCAGAGGTCCCCCCGGAGTCCCGCACGCAACAGTAGTCTCACAGGTCTCTAAACGCCGTCCCATCACGCCGCCGGGTCGCTCGGTAAATTGTAGAGGCTGCCCACGAAACGATTTCCTTCGTGTACGGACCATTTCAAAGCGAAAGCTTTCTTAGCGAGACCGATCGCGTTCCGGCAAAAAACTAATGCATTTCAGGTTGGTCGACCGAAAAGCTTTGATAAGGTACCTGGACACACGGCGCGTGCGCGGAACCGGGCCTCCGTTGTGTCGTCAAAGCGGTCGCTTGAAAATCGCCAAAAAGGAACCGTTCTCGATAGGGAAACACACGCATCGATACGTCGCCTCATAAATCGGTACACGTTTATATCGTTCATAGATGCGTTTACCTAGTGCGCGAAAAGTCGTCGCGTGGATTCATTCTTCGTTTGCGATTCGGGTCTGTGAAGGTTTCATGCATCGATTGGATGCACTTTCAGCGAAGGTTGGGCGGACTTTGAGCTTTCGCGCTTCCCTCAAATCTGTTTACGAAGGGGTGGTAAATTTTTTGAATCGGGCATTACCAGCCCGCTTGACCCGTCGCTAGTCCCGCACATTGTGTCGCCGAAGTGTATACCGAGGGAAGAAAAAAAAATTCACAGCATATCCACGGGGTGAATGATGATGAGTGGGCGAAGCTCCTGAGGGGAAATCATCGGTAAAACCGTGACTCTTCAGTGAAAGTTCGCCCACTACATCTGTGTCCGAACGTAACGTCTAGAAAGTCTCGCTTAAACAGTGCGTCGGTACCTTGGGGCTGAGCTCGCCTGATGCGTTTTGCAGACGCCTCACGAGCTCTCACTGCATCGGGGTCTGCCTGCCGATACGCGCGGTTTCTCGCCGCTTCTTGTTCTCTGACGTTTTGGAGATCCTCTTCGCGCCGCAGCCGTGCCGCTTCGCGTACGGCAGGGTCCTCGCGCCGTTGCCGTGACGCTTGGGCCTCTCGTTCTCGAACGCTGGGATCTTGGCGGCGTCGTCGCGCAGCCAGACGACACGCTTCGGCCTCCCGCTCTCGTACGGCAGGATCTTGGCGGCGGCGTCGCGCAGCTTCACGGAGCGCTTCTGCCTCGCGGGCTCGCACATCTGCAGCCTTATCCATCGGGCGACTCCGAGCGCGCGCCAACAGCGAACGGATTTTATTACAACGCTCCCCGCCATCTAGTAAACAATCCAAGAACTAAACTAGAGGTAGCCACGCCATCTAGTAAACAATCCAAGCGCATCTTTTCATCATATACAAGTACCGCCATCTAGTAAACAATCCAAGAACTAAACTAGAGGTGGCTACATACATGCGTCGAGGATGGACAGACCCACGCTCTAAGGAGCTTCGCCCCTAAAACGAGTTGAGTACGCAGTCTTCTTTACGTCTGGGCAGCGCTACTGCAGGTGCCCTCGTCAAATTGCTTGCGTGGGAGCGCCTAGACGTGTCCGTCCGTCGTGAGTGGCCGTCTGGGGCGCAGTGTGCAGTACTGGGCGAGTTGCTAATCCATCTTAACAACACAGCGCGACAGGAACAAGGACTCAGGCTAAGGCCCACAGGACGAGCGCTGACCTGAACAGTCCTAGCACCTTTTGGAGATACATGGCCAAACACTTCTGCCAAGTACCATGCTAAGAAATAATTACCCTTAGCAGCCCACTTAGGATGATTATTTCTTAGCATGGTACTTGGCAGAACTGTTTGACCTTGTATTTTCAAAGAGGACTAGGGCTGTCCAGGTCAGCGCTCGTCCTGTGGACCTTAGCCTGAGTCCTTGTTCCTGTCGCGCTGTGTTGTTGAGACGTATGCATAGATCCCCCTCCCGGCTGCGCAGCTCCCACTGGGTGATAACGCAGAGTGAGAGCGGTGGAAACTAGGCACTTCATTCAACACCGGTGCCGACGTGCACGTTTCTAAACAAAGGCAGAAAGTGTATTGAATGTTTTGGAGGCGATCCAATGGGAACAGTCGTCTGCTATCGTAAATAGTGTGGACGTGTAACGCTCCGAAGCTACACACTTGGGATATCAGGCGTGTTGTAGTGCAGGACAGCGGATTAATGTCGATCGCCTGCGGGGGGATCTTGAACGCGCGTTGAAATCTCAAACACACGGGCCTTTTCGCTTTTCGCCGCCATCAGAAAAGCAGCCACCGCGGACAGGATCGAACCCACGTCCTTGGCCTCAGCAGCACAGCGCCTTACCATTCAGCCTCCGCGGCGGGTCTGCTATCGTATAAGGATCACATACCGCCGCATTTGCTGTTACGATACCTTGCTGTGTTGCATTTTACTTTCTAACGCCGCATTTTTGTGACGTTACGCTGGGCCCCGAGGTCTTTAGACGACCTCCTTTGCGCTTAGGTGTCTCCCGTTTCCTGGCGCGTGGAATTTTTCCCGTTGTAAGCTAGGGTCATTAGGGTCATTACTCAATTTGTGGTTCGACTGAATCTGTTTCTGTCCCCCCCACCCCTAGATTTCTGCCTTCCATTTTCATTCGTTATCATAGTCCACCCGGAGTACATAGGTCCTCGCGGGAGTCGAAGTTCTCGGCGTTGAAGGAAGGCGTAATTCACATGGGGAAGGGCCTTGCTATTCAAGCGCCTGGTGTTCCGGGAATCGGCCTGCTCTCTCGCGTGCTTGGCGGCACGTCCAAATGCAAAGGGCCGTTGCGTTAAAGGCCGCCTAAAAGCCCACTGGTGACAGGCGTGGAGAAAAGACCAAACACAGGACGCCGCACCGATAACGCATTCCAGATTGCGCAAGTGCCGCCTTCGTCTTGAGTGATTCGGGCTATCGGCCGCGACTCTTGACGGTATGCGGACGGAGGGGTATACTTAGAAGGTCGGACGAGAGGCACTTCCTTATCGTCGGTGACGGCGCCTGGAAACGTGGAATTCAAATCTATACACGAACGTCTTGTCGGCAGCTGCTGGTGGGTGTGAGGGAGTGAGCTTGAGGGCTGGCTTGCAGGGCTGTTCAAGTGCAAGGTGCGCCGGAAAAGCGCGTTCGAATAGTAAGAGATGAATGCGGAGTAACTGCAGCTGATAAACCACCCGTATATCGCAAACAGACGACTGTAATCGACGGCCTTTAAGACGAGCTGAGCTGCCGTCGTTAGCACGCGGGAATTTCTTACCTCGACTGAAGTGTTTCTACCGAATAACCAAGGGGCATTATAAAATATATTATAGCAGATGTGAGTTCATTTTCAGCGGGGTACGCGACCAGGCAAAGACAGGAACTGACAATCACGCCCCATCGCGCACGTATACTTACTGTTATAGGTGTTCCTTCTTTCCGAGAGCCAGTTCCGAATGGAATAAACTTCGGGGTTCACAAGTTTTACAGCCATGTTTAAGTTTGTTCGAGTCCCACCTCAATGAGCATCGTATAACGAGTCTTCTGTTGTTGTTTATTGTTTGTGTGTGATACTATTTGTCAAATTATCTTTGTACCCGAGAAGGAACGGAACCGATTCAACTGTCTTGCACTGTACAATTGTTGTCAACCTCATGCAACCCACCTACTAAACTCCCTATCAGGGATTGCAGTTTAAATAAATAAATAAATAAATAAATAAATAAATAAATAAATAAATAAATAAATAAATAAATAAATAAATAAATAAATAAATAACAGGGTCCTTGGATTGCCCTCGCTGGAAAATCAGCTATGCAATGGTTGCTAAGCAATTTCTTAACACAGCTGGTTCCAGAAAAGCGTTTTGATCTAGAACTGGAAGTTTTTTGATGAAAAAAATTACAATAAACACTGACAACATTCTTAAAGGAGGTGGGCACTTACTACTTGCTTACAGTAAAACTGTTTTTTAGCGAGAAATATGACTTTTTAAGGCAAGTGTGAATATGAAAAATGTGCACAACGAACCGAACTTCCCTAATTGCGAAGAAAAACAAAAAGTCATTTTTCAAAGTTTCGCCTTACCCTGTGCCCTTGCCTTAACAAAGGTGGCGTGCGGAACAGCGCTGAATGGGTTACATGCCGCAGCCACGGAAGATTTCGAAAATCCCGATCGCTCCACTTTTCTGCACCATGTCAGCTCGCCTGCACGTGCGCGGTCAGGTCATCCTGTCGACTGCGCCAATTGTACTGCCTCTAAAAGCGCACTCATAAAATGGTAGCTGCTTCCGGGACAGTGAAGTTCAAAAGGTCTGTACCTTAAAGGAGCCGTGCAGAGAAAACACGTTTGGTTCATTCTAAAGATTGCCTCGTTAGAGTCATACTGATTCCACTTTTAACGTAAGCTTCGCTCAAATTAGCTATATAATCAGGAAAAAAGCGAATGAACATAAAACTCACCAGCTCATTTTCTGCAACAGAACCTACGATTTCATATGCCCAGCTGTGCGATTGGCTGAGGGCGGCAAAAACAAACGCAAATTAGGCAGAGCTTGTAATCTTGCCGAACGAGCTATTTGCGCTTAAATTTAGGGCACACTCTTTTTATAGCAGCAATAATGGTGGGGTAAAAAGTGGAAGTTACGAAAGTACACGTAAACGTAAAAGTACCAATGCGTATTGTTGTTGCCACTGCGCGCAGTATGCTTGTTTTAGCTGCACAGCAGTCCGGCGCTTTGGAGTTGTCTTACACGACACTGGCCGATTGGCGTAACCGACGTTGTCTTACGGGACCCTCGACATACCCCATGTTTCAGGAAACGATTACCTACAACAACAAAAAAGCCAGGTGAAAATGCGGTCAAAAACAAAGCAAGGGTAGAAAACGGCCCGGCGCAATATGGTGGTGTCATTTAGGAGGACTGATAGTAAACAAGGCTCCGGATTCGGCTGCAGAGCCTAATGGCGTAGGTTTCGCTCGAAGTCTTTGCGACGTCATGGCAGGCGTCACGAAAACACAATATTTGGCGGGAGAATCAAAATCTCAACCTAAATCGCTTAACTTCTCAGTTAATAAAGCATCGTTTGCTCCGGGCAAAGGCTAGGGGCACTATAAAACACGAAATCATTCGAATAAAACACGCTTGTATTTTGTCTGCATGGCCCCTTTAAATACCATGCCAGTCCCATCGCAGCTCCTTTTCCCAACGGGCACACAATAAAGTTGTTCTCTCTCTCTCTCTCCTTCTGTGAAACCGTGTGGCACCTTTTAGTGGCTGGGTGTGTGTAATGGTTCCGTCGATCATCGCGTACTCGCCGCCCTTGCGTATACTAAAACGTGGTTTCGCGCGATTCTGTGTCCGGATTCCCTCATTATAAAGCTCCGCACACCGAACTCGCCCGCTTCTTCACGCCACGGGCTACGTTCGCGCATTTGAGCCATCGAGTTGCTGTTCGCGCTATTTATTGTTGAGGGATGACACACGACAGGGCGTTGTATAGCAGACCGTAAATGCGGTGTTATGCGGCGCCACTGAGGCCACGCATAACCGGTTCCGGGTCTTCGTGCGCACGCGCAGTGGCTCCTGGAGGCTATCGCGGGTGCTGTCGGGTACAGTTCGGTGAACTGCGCACTTTTAATGGAAAGACATTAAATGGCCCATTGAGCCGAAAAGCCAGCTTGACGTATCGGGCAGCGAAACGGCACAATGTTCCATAGCACGAGACATTACATAGCCCGAGCTTAATCTTGGCAGTAGGAGAGGTAACCGCATGCTCCAGTACACCGCAGAGGAAGGGAAAACAAGCGAACAGCCGAGCAGCGAAGTCGACGATCGCCGTCAACCCTCCCAATACACGGCAACGGGAGAAACGAGCAGCGGCGCACAGCGTAGGAGACAGATGGGAGCCATTAGAGAGCCTTCAGGCGGGTTGCGAAGCAAAGCGTATCAAGCGTAAGACTACAAGGTAGCCTTTGGACATCTGGAGGCGGAAGCAAGGCCTCTCGGATTTTCAACCGGATATTCGCGCTTTCGCATTCACTAATCCACAAAATGTACTTAGGTATCTTCGGACTCTTTAGCGATGTTTCTCATGCAGACAAAAACGGCGTAGGCGAAGACAGCTAGTAGCGCATGCGCACCTCTTAAGCATCGCTTCCTGCGTGAGCAGGGTCGGGTCGTCGCTGGAGTATGGCGAGGGACACGTCGCGGCCGACGTCCCGTTGAGTCCGATGACCGGGAGCTGCTCCTCTCCCGGCGGTGGCGCCGGCAGTCCGTCCGGAGGCAAAACTGCCACGGCTGTGTCGTGGTAGCCCCCGTGCTCGACTCCGTGCAGCAG
The DNA here is from genome assembly GCF_048455015.1 of Haemaphysalis longicornis. NCBI lineage: Eukaryota > Metazoa > Arthropoda > Arachnida > Ixodida > Ixodidae > Haemaphysalis > Haemaphysalis longicornis. The sequence goes on from NW_027526445.1 coordinate 138,180,382, forward strand.
ACGGTCCTGCGTCACGAGGGCGTGCGTGGGGAGCACGAGCGGCGTGTAGCCGGTGGCCACCAGGCGGGGGACAGACGGCCGTCGCCGCTCCTTGCCGAACGCGTCGCTGGGGCTTCTCCTGGCAGAGGCCACTGCGTCCGGCAGCACGAGGGCCACCTCGAAGCCCCGCTCGGCCAGCCGCTGGTGGAACTCGCGGAAGTGCAGCAGGTAGACGGTGTCCGCTCGCGGGTTGTGCGGGTCTGTCCTGCAGCGGGGGCAGTTGATTCATTCAGTTAAACTGTCCAAGAGGAGTTAGGTGGTACTTTTATGATTTCGGTAAAGCGCCCTGCACAGCTCGTGGACAGAATGAGGGCAGGGAAGATACTTAGTCGGTAGTGCGGCGAGGAATCCCGCCTTGTACAGATATCGTGACTCATTAAACCTGGAGTTCGTCGAGGCACGCCATAGGGGCCAAGCGGGCGTGTCTGGCATCAGTCATGAATTTAGTTATCGGGGAAGAGGCGATTTTTCTCCACTGACAAATGCTGCAGACATGTTAGTGCGCCAACGTTCACGGGCTTTCACCTATTCCGGAAGAACACTAGAACTGTCTTTCCTTTTTTGTAAATTTGCACAGCTTCTTAGAGTGAAAACTCTATTACTCCAGGTACAAACTGAAAACGGCTCGTACCGTCAATGCGACCTTCAAGGCCAGCCACAGTGAAAGCGTCTGATCGCTCGTTCCGAGTCGCTGCCTCGATAGGCTGTTGATAGCTCGTTGCCGAGTACGCTGCCTCGATAGGCAGCGTATAGCAGCGCAAGCTGCTGTGTTTATCCGCCCGCCGCCTATGTGGAATGCCGCCGCCGCGTTCCAGCAGGACGTTGCTCGCCAAGCACACCCACAAGACAGCTGCCAACCCGCAAATCATGCTCCTTTCGGTGTAGCGTACCGTGACTTCACCAAACGAATTGCGAGCGCCTGCTGTTTCAATCGGATTTATGCGATGGTCCGGCGCGTGGAATCCAGTGTCTAACGTTGATGCGGTGCCATACACGGTGCAATATAAATAGCGATGAGCAAGTTCATATCGATGCACAATAAACATTCTTGTGCTCCTGTGAAGGCACATGTACTTTCGTGTTTTACTAATTTCCATGGAAGAAGGATCAACCACATTCGTTAACATGGCTCCCCCCACCTGTAGTTGAAGACGAAGCCGTCGAGATCCATGCGTTGAAGCCAGCGGGCGCTCAGGTCCACCAGCTTATCCAGGGCCGTGTAGTTGATGGGGCGGGACAGGAGCCCGATGACGTTGTCGCCACTCCAACCAGCTGCTCCCGAGCGGTCCTTGGAGAATTCTGCCTTGTCGTCACTGGAGGAGGAGGAGGAGGCCACTTTGCGCACGAAGTTCAGCGTGGTCTGCTTCCGGCCGCCCAGCATGGCGTACAACCGCAGCTTGGGCGCCGATTCCGCCGCGCCCCGAAGCTTGTGGAAGTGGTATATGCCGTTCGGCCCGCCGTCTCCTTCCTGGTATTCTAAACCTGCAGTGCGCGGCGTGTTCCATATATACGACCGGGCAAGTGAGGTTTGGAGGTTAAAGAAAAAAAAAAAAAAAGAAATACTAGAGACTACCAAGTGGGAATTGGTTTTGACTGATTGATCGATTGATTGATTGATTGATTGATTGATTGATTGATTGATTGATTGATTGATTGATTGATTGATTGATTGACCGACTGAGTGATTGATTGATTGAGCGTGGGGTTTAACGCGCTGAATCTACACTCGGGCTATGAAGCGCGCCGTATTGGAGGTTTAATTTCGGATTAATTTCGGACACCCGGGTATATTTAGTGTGCGCTGAAATCTCGACACCGGGTATTCTCCGCTTTACTCCTCCATCAGAAAAGCGGCCGCCGCGGGCGGGTTTGAACTCGCGTCCTCACTGTTAAACAGAGGTACATAGCTGGGAATGCTTTTTTTTTACTTTCAATATAAGTAGTCTGATATCATTGTGCGAAGGCCATAGCGCCTTTAATAATATTTAATCGAGACCGTATGTATTCCCATGAAGTGCTATACACCAAGCTCCTTTAAAGTTGCATTCGCTACTGTACACACTGTATTTCTGGGACGACATTATTTGCGAGGACTTCTAAGCAGTTTTATTTAGAAGTACGAAGGTCTTAATTCATTTTATTAAATAGCTAATTAGCACCCCGTGTACCCCGATTGAGCTTCACTGCTGAGTGTAAATGCTTTCCAGGGAAGGCATTTTTAGGGTCATATTATCGGTCCTGAATGTAAATATGAACGCCGGAGTACCTTTTATAAATAGCCTCTTTTTTTACCTCGAAATCGTGACACATCAAGCGTAACAGACGGACAGACAGGTTTGATGTATATAGTTGAATGCACATAGAAATGGTTACGCATTTAGAGAAGCCTCGCTAGTAAGTTGCTTTCGCAAGGCGGTCGCTGCAATGTAGGGGGTGACAATTGTGCAGGCTCAAGAAGGCTAAGAATGAGTTCGAGTGCGTTCGGCTCGCATTCTCAGATAATGAATGGCAGCCTACCATTGTCCCTGAAGAAGAAAGTGTATGACAGCTGCACCTTCCCGGTACTCACCTACGGGGCAGAAACTTGGAGGCTCACTAAGAGGGCTCAACTTAGATTGAGGACGACCTAGCGCGCAATGGAACGGAACATGATAGGTGTAACATTAAGGGACAAGAAGAGAGCAGAGGGGGTCAGGGAACAAACGCGTGTTTAGGACATATTAGTAGAAATTAGGAAGAAGAAATGGACGTGGGCAGGGCATGTAATGCGAAGGTAAGATAACCGTTGGTCATTGAGGGTAACAGAGTGGATCCCTAGAGAAGGCAAGCGTGGCAGCGGGCGGCAGAAAGTTGGATGGGCAGATGAGCCCAAGAAGTCTGCGGGGATAAATTGGTCGCAGTTTTCACAGGACCGGGATAATTGGAGATTAATGGGAGAGGCCTTCGCCCTGCAGTGGGCGTAGACAGGCTGATATTGGTGATGGTGATCGTGAAGGCCCAACCACATGTGGCCTGAAAAAGTGCCCAGCAGCATTCCACAACCATGACTATAAAGTGGCCTGAAGTCGCACATTGGCAGCCTTATCGCATATCTTGCCGTAGCTAGGGCGCTTAAAGGTACCTAGGAAAGCATTGCTTTCTTTTTTTCTTGGCTGGCAGACTACATGGCGAGTGGGCGGTGAAGCCAGATTCAGGGATGAGATAACATCATTTCGGGTCCACAAAATTGGCGCTCGCGAGATACTGTGAGTGGCAGGAAATCATCCTGCACAGCGCGCGGCATTATGGGGACGCGCGCACTTTTAAACCTGGGTTTTCCGCCCGGATGTGGCTTCCGGGGAAGGATCCTTCCTTCTCGCCAAGGAAAGATCTTGTAGCCATTTTAAACGGGCGCGTGTACGGGGAAGATGGAGATGTGCCGTCGCGGAAGTGAGGCCGAGAGACGAGTCTGGTCTATAGCTTGCCCCTTCCTATGTTCGACAGCCAGGAGCATCGGGGCGCTAATCTGTTGAGAGCCCGGAATACTCAGTTCCCTCGAAGAGTCCCGGGGGGAAAGCTACCCTTCGAATCTAACCAATACTCTGTGTAGTAGACACCACCGAGCGAGTTCCATTTCCTTGTTCGGTGAGATAAGTACGGCCCACCGTGGGTCTTAGAGCGCGAGGTTGATTTGCGTGGGTAAAACCAAAAGACATGCGCCGATCACATCTGTCGTCGCCGGCTTGATTGTTACAGGAAACACGGGCAGTCCACAAGCATTTAGCGGGCAGGCAATGATGACGAGGCATGCATACCGCGCGGCCTGGCATGAAGACCTCGGTGTGCCCCCCGCGCCGTGTCGGTGTCCGGGTAGAGGCGCACCCCGTGCCTCCACACGTCCAGGCAGCAGTAGACGGCGGCCGTGCACAGGGAGACCGGCACGTCGTCCAGCAGGTAGTGCTCCCGCTCGCGCTCCTCCGGGGGCCGGTACACGCACCACAACTGCGAGCGCGACAGGGGAGGCACCGGCGGGCCGCCGACTCTTCTCGGGTCCCGCTGGCCTTCTCCGTGGCCGTCTCTGCGTCGTCGCGTGTACAGCGCCGCTTGGGTGTCAGCACGGAGAGACGAAATTGCTATACTCGGGTGGCACGTTAAAGAACAGCAACAGCGCATGCAGTGTATCACTGGGCCGATGCGACGGACCCGGATGTCAACGAGCGCGCGAGTTTTGAAAGGACGAGGCTGCGCCTAGTCCGTGACATCCTGTGATTTTTCCCGCGCAGTTCGTTTGTCATCTCTGCAGTATATTTGAAAGCCCAGTAAGTCCGAAAAATGCGGCTTAGCTCAGCTGATCTTGGATATGCAAAGCGAAAGCTTGGCTTAGTCTTGGTTTCACTTGGTTAACCTTTGATGTAGCTGTATTGCCGACCACGGCTCAAAGCCATTCGGTCCCGTGCAACGCTCACAGAAGGAGTCCCGGCATCGCTTTCATTCGCGGCGAACGCGGCGTAAAATGAGTCACGTAGCCCGAGACGACCCAGCGGCGCAAGCGTGGGAGGGTGCGGGGTTGCTCGGCTGCCAATCCGCAGAGTTGCCGCCCCCGTCGCGGCCGCCGCCGCTACTTGAGCACGACTGAAAACGGGGCCTTGTGCGCAGCGCCGACAGCGGGCCCGGCGAATCACGCGATCCGCTTCGAGGGGTGTGTCGCAGGGGTTGCGTCTGCGGTCAAAAGGTGAACTTGCGCATCCGCGACTAAATCGCCGGACGAAAGTAGTAAAGCGTTGCTTTAAAATCACGGAAACGACTCCGGTCACGTCCGAAATACTCGCTCTAACGCACTCTTCTCGCAGCGCAAAGTGAACAGCCGGCTGGGGTGATGACGCGCAAGGGCCAGCTTCCGCTGTTGTTCTCAAGTTGCACACGAGGAGAGGGTATAATTCTGTTCCAAACGATCATACCTTTCCCGTCCGGATGTTAAGATAGTTATAAGAGCGGAGAATCGCTCTCCGTATTGCGACCGGTACACGATCGACGCACCTGTGTAGCGCAAACCCGTTTAAACCGCTCTGCGCACGCGCGGTGCTTCAAGTCGGCTACCGCTTAACGTACGTATATCTTGTAGTTTCGTAACTGGCTTTAAATCGTGGCAACAAACCACTGCAATAGCAAACTTAAACGTCCCGCCTACAGCGTGTGAGAGAATAAGGAAACGCGCGGACGCTACGAAAAACAAAGCGGTTACACACTACGACTGCAAAATCAAAAAGAAAAACATAGAATGCTTTCTAGTGGTAATTGCTGTCACAATTTGTATCATTTTTATGAACGCCCAGATTATTTTTCATTCTTCTTTCTGCGCCGGCGCTTCGTACTATTCGTACGTGTTGTATATCTTATCTAGTGACACTATTGTGACCCTTTTATGAGCCTTAATTGTAGTCCCGCCCGATTCCCCATCTTCTTACCCTCATTGTTCGGTAAGTGTCTGGGGTGGGTAACACAAACGGTTCCTCTCATATATATATACGGAATTTTAGATCGTTTAAACACACGGACGCGCCCTATTGGTGTACATTTAACACCAATTACAACTTTTTAACAACTTTTAGCCCAGGAAGCCATGTAGATCTTTTTCTAGTGTATCAACGGAATAAACTGAATTGAATTTAATTGAATTACATCGGAACCCAGGACACGCGTTAAAGGAGAAACAGAGGAGCGGGAAATGGTGCGTCTGCGCCCGCGTCGCCCGCTCTTCAGGAACCGGCTCGGCCACCGGAAGATCCGCGGATCGGCCCCTTCCCGCGCGCGTCCAACCTCCTACATTTTGCCGTGCCACGTCGGAAACCGGAACACGTGTTTGCCGTTTTACTTTTTCTGTGACTGGCATGCACTCTTCGAACGGCGTCTCTGTTTCAAGGTTCGGTGCAGCTTCAAACGCCAGGATGGCCAACGTCGACAGTCGTGCCACGGCGTCTACTCACCCCGGCCCCGGCTGTGAGTTCCTTTTGCGTGGCTCGAAGAACCACTTCGTCTGGAGAACAGCTCTCAACATGGATGGACTCGCGGTCTCTGCCGTCTGCGGCTTTGGGCTGCCGGCGTCCGAACTTGCTCGTGTCGTGCTGCTTTGGGTGAAGGGCCCTCTGAGGCCGAAGATGCGGGCCATGACCGACGGGTTGGGCGACGGAGCTGCCTGCTGTGGGACGAAAAGACGCGACAAGAACCCTTGAAGTCCAGGGGCGGTATTCTCGTAACTGTCCCTTTTGAAAACGTCCCTTTTGCGTCCCATTCATCGTGACGTACTTCCGGTTAAGAAGTGGACGTTGGTAGCATGGAGCAAGGTTGGCAGTAGGTTTACCGCGCTTGCGTTTCGTCACTTCCGGTTGTTTGCTTCTAGCCAATCAGGGCTCGCCAAAAGGGACACTTTTGAAAGGGACGCAAAAGGGACAAAACTCGAGAATACCGCCCCAGGGCTATATGGAGCGTGCAGGTGTGCGTTGAAAACCTTGTTTATCATCACGACAGTTGCGTGAGGCTTCCTCAAAAGGGCCGTAATAACAAAATGCAACTTGGTTCAGTTTGAAAGTCGCCGCCGCTGGTAACTCACTGATCTCTCCGAATTTCCAGCCGCGAAAGACGCAAGAGGTATTGAGAAGCGTTAAAATTTTGCAGTAGTGATGCGATACGTGCAATAGTTACACAATGGAGGCCGGCACAAAAACATAGTTATCAGTAAGTTAACTGCACGGTAGCGTTCAAGTGATACGATCAAAGAAAGCTGGAGGCCGACTATATATGACCACCTCGCGCAGTCATCTTGCTTGGCTGTGGCATAAGTCGGCGTCCCCCCAATCACACAAGCAAGATTCTGTGACGTCATAGAACGCTTTCAGTTTCCATTATCCGTCATAGAACGGTCACCGGAAAGGGGCCGGGGAGCCGCCACTGGTTCGAGTTTCTTTTTTTAATTCCTTGATTTAAATTTGCGATAAAATTGCTATCATTGTTATCGGGACGAAACAGTCTGTTTAGTGAGACAAACTTGTATTTTTGTGTTCATGGCCCCATTAACGTTCTGTCGCTTCAGCGATGCGTTGCGGATGGATGCGGATACGTAAAGGACATTTGCATCTGGGAAAGCGTGGCTTGCGAAGTCCGAACAAACATATATTTCGTGTCAGTAACATTAAACCCCACTCTATATTGCCGTAGACCTCCACCCCGTAATAAAACTCTGGCCGTATGCTATTGGAGTAGAAATTGGCTGTACCCGCCGCGGTGGCTCAGTGGCTAATGGATTGCGCTGCTGAGCACGAGGTCGCGGGTTCAATTCCCGGCCGCGGCGGCCGCTTTTCTGATGGAGGCGAAAAGCCAAAACGCCCGTGTGTGCGAGCGCACGATAAAGATCCTCAGTGGTGCATGGTCAAAATTATCCCGGAGCCCTCCACTACGGCGCGCCTCATCGCCTGCGTTGCGTCGGCGCGTTAAACCCTACAATCAATCAGAAGTTGGCTGTACCCGAGAAGTGTTTTCTGTTGTTTGTGGAGTAGTAAAATATTTCTGTGAGCAACGTATTGTTCGGGCCGAAACTTGGGCAAGACTGGAACGCAGCGGAGCCTTCCCTTTCACTCCTCCTTTTCCCCGTTGACCGTTTCCCGCGGCAGATTCAAATCCTTCGGGCGCCTACCCTGTCTTTAGCGAACCATTGCCTGGCGGCGTAGGAAGGGTTGGCTCCTGGGAAGTTCAGCAGGCGCACGCCCTTGTTGGCGGTCGACATGTTGGGCCGGCTTGGGAGGAAGCCGAAGTCCATGTACTTCATCGCCTGGAATGGCCTGCTGGACAGCTGGGAGGAAAGAAAAAAATTGAAGCCGTTCCACTCAATGTAAAAGCTGTCGGAAGTGCAGAGCAGTGATTCGCCATAATGGGCTGCAGCGCCGTTATCCGCTCACTGCTACCACCCAGTGCGATTCAAATTTCCCGCCTCCGAGTGTGCTCGCGCGCACCCTGCCTGAAACTGCGCCAGAGGGAGTTCTGTTGTTTTTGTGCTTGCTTCTCCTCCCTCACGTGCCGGCGTTGCACTGCCACTTTTCTTTCGCTAACTATCGTAAAAACTAACCCAACGAGCGTTCTTAACTAAATTAACGCGATCGGCTGCCTGTTAATTACGTATATTTTGCCTCAAATGTACCTGCAGATTTTTTCCCCCTGAAGAACGCGTAGATGTACGACAAGCGCCAGCGGTTCACACGTTTCGAACGCTTGTGACTGTATACACCGCTTGGCTTTCTAATCATCTGGGTTACGCCGCGACGATAGCCGCTGCGACGGAACGCTGCGTGGCTCTACTTGGGTCCAGCGAGCGAGCTACGGTGACAAGGCGAGGCCCTAAAGTATTCTGCACTTAAAAGCAGGAAAATGGGTGTAGTGTTTTAATGACACGTGTAGCGTTCCGCGAAGATGTCGGCAACATGGGCCGTGGTTGTCGTGTACTGCTTGATTGAACAGCTATGTGTATCGTTACCCTGATGGGTATTTTCTTCACGCAATGTGTTTTATTTTCTGTGATGCCCACACGGCCGCTTGGTTGGTCCCCTTAAGCTGCTATGTACTGCCGATAGCATGAAAAAACTGGTCGCATATTGCTCACTTCGCTGCAAATGTCGTCGAAATACGATAGTCGTCTCACCCGCCGCGGTGGCTCAGTGGCCAAGGCGTTGCGCTGCTGAGCACGAGGTCGCGGGTTCGATTCCCGGCCGCGGCGGCCGCTTTTCTGATGGAGGCGAAGAGCGAAAACGTACGAGATTTCGGCGCACGTTAAAGATCCCCAGGTTGTCAAAATTAATCCGGAGCCCTCCACTACGGCGCGCCTCATCGCCCGCGTTGCGTCGGCGCGTTAAACCCTACAATCAATCAATCAATCAATCAACGACAGTCTTCTGCCGTACCTGCCACCTAAGCGTCTCTCTTCTCTTCCCGTCTTACTCTTTTCGCGATAAACGGAACGGAGGTTTACTCACAACAATTCAAAATTTCCCGCGTTCCACTGCTCACACGCCATCTAATGGAACCATTCGTTACTTGGAATGTCGCATCGACGTCTTGGCTAGGATGCGGTCTCTTCTTTTTGAATTGTGGGGTCAAGATATTGTTCTCAACGCGTAATACGCGCAATGCACAACCGTTTAAACGTGTCATTAGCGAGCGCTTTGGTCCCTGTAATAATCGTCAATGTTTCAGGACTGGTAGAGCGAACATTTCCGCATTTTTTAACGTATTCAAGTAAGCACAATAGATATATAGCGAAGAGAACTGTTAGCATATGGTAGGCACTTTTTCAAGAAACGGTATCCCCGACCTTGCAGGCACGACGTATGTTCTCTTGGAAGAAGAAAAAAAAGCACTTAAGTAGATGACGCGTGCGGAAAGGCAGCTCCGTCTCGTACTGTCCCATTTGCCCAGCGCTCACCTTTTCTGCTCGCTCTGCTGTTTTTTTCTCTTTCAGCGCTGCTTTGTTTTAACACGAAAACGATTTATTCCCGGATACACGAAGATTTCGCGACGATATCCGTCACGGAAATGACGCCAGTACAACGACGCACGCGGCCTGTAAAGAATGCACCCCTGCACACAGGGTCTTCTTGTGGGGAAGCAACCTTTAGTACTAAAGAGTACGTTGTACTTAGGGTCGTTGGCTTTCGGATGTTATATTTTTTACCCGAAAGAGTTTTATGCCTTGATACACCAACGTTTCACTGACGTCATATCCGTCACGCAAATGACGCGAGCAAACCTTTGCCGAAGTGATTCACCAGCAGGACGTTGCCTGCCAAACACACCCATAAGACAGCCGGCGACCCGCAAATCATACTGAGCTGCAGATTTCGCTGCGCATTTCACTTTCGTGTTTTACCGATTCCTATGACAAAGGAATCAACCACACTATTTTTGGAGATACAGTTTCACTTGGTGGTCTAACTTGCTACTCTAATGGAGAGGGGGGGGGGGGGGGGCACTGTCGCCGGCAAATTAAAGAGCGTCTTTCCAAAAGAGTTCTATCTCGTGATTCACGCGTCCAATCACCCTGCAGTTGGAAATCGCATAATCTAATCTCAGATTTCGCAACCTAGCTGGCGGAACGAGTCCGATGGTCAGGCGGAACAGACGTATTCATGGTGCCCCACGCATCCGTAATAGCTACCTCATAATGTCTTCCAATGATAAGACCAACATAAGGTGACTGAGCGAACGTTAACTGAAGAAGCTCACTGGTAACAAGATTTTGGCTGGCACCCGCGGGAAGGCGCCTGGTAACAGATTGTCCTACATGACTACACCGCTGGTTGCGCTGCTGAGCACGAGGTCGCGGGTTCGATTCCCGGCCGCGGCGGCCGCTTTTCTGATGGAGGCGAAAAGCGAAAACGCCCGTGTGTTCGAGATTTCGGCGCACGTTAAAGATCCCCAAGTGGTCAAAATTAATCCGGAGCCCTCCACTACGGCGCGCCTCATCGCCTGCGTTGCGTCGGCGCGTTAAACCCTACAATCAATCGACTACACCGCTGGTATTTGAACACGTCCCGTGCTAATAACTTCTCGAGGAGCCAGAAGAAATAATTGAGAAAATGGTAGACGCACGATTAAAAACAAAATCCACCCACCCACCGTACACCGTGTTCGCACCTTGTGTTCGTGGACGTTGGAGACGAAGCTGTACCGGTATATGCTCACGGGCAGGAAGATGGTGATGAAGGCGAAGGCGGCCAGCGGCAGGCCGAAGGCGCGGTTCAGGGACATCACGCGCTGGCCGCACACCACCTCCGGGGTGCAGCAGTCGCAGCAGCGCGACAGTTGGTCGCAGCAGTCGTCGAACGCATCGTCCTCGTACTCCCAGTGGTCCCGCGCTGCTCCGCCGCCGCCTCCGCCTCCGCCGCCCCTGTTGTCGCGGTCCAGCTCTTCCTCGCTCAGGATGTCGTCCAGGAGGGCCAGGACCTCGTCGTGACGCGACCACTGCACACCCGATGCACACGCCAATGGGAGCCGCGGCCGTTTTCACCTGTTCCAAGTTCCTATACATACATCACGACCCACGGACGTAAAAGCCACCATGCTCTAATACCAAAAGCTTTACAAATACATATCAATGGTCACAACGGCCTAGTTTGCTTCTTTGGGAGATATGTCACTTTTGTACTGAAATACAAAAAAAAAAAACTCCGGCTTGCAAGACGGCTAGCGCCATCTAATGAGAACTGGATAAACCAAGGTATTTCTCGGTTATCTTTTATTTCAATAAAGAAGTGATATACAGTTGGAACCCGATCTAACGAAGTCGCGAGGAAGCCCCAATTATTTCGTTAAATCGGTAAATTCGTAAAACCGGGACTGTCATGTTACAAACAGTTGACTCTATAGGTACGATGTCTAAAGCGAAAGGGGCAACCGAGGAGCTGCCATGACATCGTATAATTGCGGCGGCCGTTGCGCTCCCGTGCCGATAATTTTTTACAATGCTCTAAAAGTCCGCGGTGCAAATATGAAGCCAGTCGGGGCTTGCCCCGAAGTCGTCGCACCCGAGCAGACGCCGGAAACACTGCGCTTTTTAACACGAGAGCGTTTTATTCCCGGGTACACGAAGATTTCACCGACGTCACATCCGTCACGGAAGTGACGCCAGTACAACGGAGCAAGGGGCCTGTAAAGGGTGCACTTCTGCACGCAGGGTCTTCTTGCGGGGAAGCAACCTTTAGTGGTAAAGAGCACGTTATACTTAGGGTTGTTCGTTTTCGGGTTTTATATTTTAACACAAAATTGTTTTATGCCGGGATACACCAAGATTTCGCTCACGTCATATCCGTCACGGAAATGACGCCAGTACACCTTTGTCGAATCGGCCTGCCAGCAGGACGTCGCTCGCCAAGCACACCCACAAGACACCTGCCGGCCCGCAAATTATGTCCAGCTTCATATTGCGCTGCGCATTTCAATTTCGTGTTTTACTGATTCCTGTAAGAGAGAAATCAAGCAAGGTTTTTTGTTGCACCACTTCACCGCTGCGCGGAACGTTCTTGGCTCTGATATTCTTAAAACACGTAAACAGGGTTTCCTCCAACCTCTCGTGCGGGGTGTCCTTGAGGTTCTTCGGCGCAATTCAAGTCGAAGTGGTATAAATGACGGCGTCTTTCCCCGTTAAGATGGTGGAAACCGTGCTGGACTGGATGGCGTGGTCTGCGGCCACGGGACTACTTTTTAGTTTATTTCGTAGAGATCCATAAAACCGAAACTAGATGCCCCATTGTTTTTTTTTTTTTTTTTCTGACGTGGCGCCATACATGGCGTTCTGACGAAACACATTTGCAATTGCTCATTTTCTAAACGCCTGTTTGTCGAAACACTTCGTCAAATCGGGAACGGCGGTGAATCTACTTCGTTCGAGTTCGTAAAAGCATTGATCCGTATAGGCAACCGCGGGGGAATGCGAATTGGTTCGTTAGATCGAGACATTCGTAAGATGGGGTTTCGTTAAATCGAGTTTTGATTGCATTTCTAAAGTGAGCAAACTATAGGCCGTTGTGAGCATTTAAAGGCACTTGTAAAAGTTTTCGTGTTGGTGGCACTCTGGTTTTTAAGCCCGTGGGTCATGAATTAGCAAGTTCCATCGGAATGTGATCGCGTGAGTCGCCCTTAAAAAAGGCCATGAAAACAAAATAGAAGTTTGTTCCATCTTTGACGTCAGGTGTGACGGCCTGAATGTAGGCAGAAAATGAGGGCGCCGTTTTGCGCTGAAGCCGCTTCCCGCAAAATTTGTCTCTGTGTAAGTTGGAAGTTCTGACAAGATAAGAAGAAAAAAATGACATAGTTGCACGAATGTACTACACAGACGGCAACAGACTTGTCTATAACACAGCTTTCGTACATTCAGTCTTATCCTGCCCCCCCCCCCCCCCTCCCCTTGCGGGATTTGAAGAAACATACTGCGGCGTTGTGAAGTCTAAGTGTATACCTTTTTTGTCTCCCAATTTTGTAAAAAGTTTGTTTTTGCAGTTTTCAAATGTGACTAGTTATAGACTCTGTTATAGACAAGTGTGTTGCGCACTGTACCAGTAATCACGTTAAAACTTCATTGATAGCTTATGGAGCGTACTGTTTGTGTTGCGGTCTGATAATCTAACGGTGACGACAGCTCTTTGCGAAGCACGTGTACGGCGTTATTGTTGTCAACGTCAGTCGCTCCGCGAAAGAGCAAAATGGACGCTACCTGCGATGTCAGGCCTGCACAACGTCAGTGCGTTTTCCTGTGCAGTGATCAGAGGTGGCACTAATGGAGTGGCTTTGTGCACTTCTTCAGCGCTTATAAGAAACAGGGCGACCGGAGGGCAATATAGTCAGCCCACGTTATTCCTCAAAGCGCCGCGACAAACCAATTAGCCGAGTGACCTTTTCCGCGCCATTAATGAAGCCGGTCTGGATTTACTCAGGGTGCTTGGATCTGTCGCGAAAGATTATCCGTTGAAAATAATGACAAAGGACTTTCCTGGGTTAACAAAAGAAAAGAGCGTGTAGTGTACCATCAGCAAGTGCCCATTGAAGCGACGGGCTCAGCCGAAGCGAAGGACCCGGACGTCAACGCGCGTGGGCGCTTTGAAAGGAGATTGCAGGCTACTTTTTCTCGCCTAGTTTCCTTTTTACCGGCGCTGCAGAAATTCATAACCACATTAGGTCCGACAAATCATGGAAATGACTCGTGTCACGTTCAAAATACAGTCGACTCTCGTTAATATCAGGCCACGGGGACCGCGAAAAACTTGGAATGAACCGAACTTCCAATGACACAAAATCGGTTCAGAATCTCGACTTTTGTGACCAAGTCGAGCTTACGAGACGGGCTGCCATGGTAGTTCAGGCTTGCTAAAATCGAAGCCTGGTGCGGCCACCGCACAAACTGCTCACGCGGAGCTGCGCTCAAAAAAAAAAAAAAAAAGAAAAGAAAATAACTGGAGAACCTCGAAGGAGAGATGCGTATGCTGGTGAGAGTTTTAACTGGCCTGCCGTTTTATCAGCTGAGCGCTGCCTCAGTAGCGATGGCGCGCACGCCAGGGCAGAACACGGCGCGGTTCTTGCGGTTGAAAATTCTGAATTTTATCAAGAAAAGACGGTCGCCTGGATGCTTCTTATTGGAAATAACTTCCAGTTAACCTATAACCCGCTTTTAACTTCGAAGCGACGAACCCGGTTGTCAAAGCGCGCGCGCGCACATTTTGAAAGGAGACTGCGCTTAATGCGTGGAGTCGTCTGCTTTTCCCAGGGCAGTTCATTTGTCGTCTCTGCAGTATAGTTTCAAAATAGATTAAGTGTGAGAAATCACGCAAAAAAGAATCAAGGCCGCTCCGCTCAACGTGAAAGGATTAGCCATAATGGGCTTTCTTTCAGCAATTTCTTCCATTAATTGGATCGCATGTAAAATTGCCGGGACCAGCACATCACTTTCAATTAACCTAAAATTCCAATTAAGCTATTTGTAATTATCGAAAGTGGAGTGTACTCGCATTAAGCCACTCTTTGCGCCGCGCAGAGGAACAGTACGAGGGGCGACTTAAATTGTCGTTCTTAAGTTGTGCCAGAGTATAGATGTCATTTTAAACAGTAGTCAGTAATGTATTTTGTGGCGTAGAAGCGCGGCTTATAATGTCATCCATCTTCCATTTCGCTTGGTACTGCCAAGTCTGCTTATGGCAAAGCGCTGACAAAGAATTACGGTCTACTAGTTGCTCATCTGACTATGGTTTATTGCACAGATGGATGACAGTGAAAGCTACAAAATATAGCACGTCGAACATGCGCCGACGAATACGCTCCATAAAATACGGATACATGGATTAATTAACGCCTGCAGCTATTGGATACCCAGTGCGGATCTTCGTCCCGTAGTTGGAGTTATGGATCACGATGGTGATGCGGTGATGGGGACAGCGATGCTGTTAATAGGGATGATTGCGAAGTGCAGCGTAATGATAGGTAGTTTTGAGTACGATGCTAAGTCAAGTGTTTGCTGATATTGCGACTGCAGCAACTACGAAATGGCTGACTGTTTTCAGGATCATGCCTGCTTACTGCAGCCGGCCGGGGCATTTCGCTAGGATTGACCGACGGCGGGCATTTTCGTGTCAACGAAGACTGGCCTTGTAATATTATAGCGGCGCGTCACTGTCGCGCGCGGCTTGTTGTACCTGCGATTGCGGTTGACGTGTCTTCGTGCTGCCGGCGGGCTCGTCCTGTGAACTCCGCCTGGTAGTAGCGACAACGGGCCTCTCGCGGTGACCGCTGGACGCCGCGCTGTCATTCGAGCTGCTTGCGTGGATTTCCACGACGGTTACCTGGGTGTCCGCGATAGCGGCTGTGGGCTCGGCGGCACCGCCCCTGTAAACGAAGAACGAAAGGTCGCAGGTCCGATCAACGCGAGTGTACGATTGCATCGCTCTACGTTAAGTTCGTGTCAGGCACACATTGTAGCAGTTGTGTCGGTGTCGGTCGTGTCTTTTTGCAAGAACATAAGAATTCGTTAAAACGAATTCCCCGGGACGAGAAACTGACCTCGTTCTGAGCGGTTCTTCGTCAAAAGCGGGGAACATTTGCCTTCCGTGCATTGCAGTTGGGACCGTGAAAACTTCGAATAAAAAACTTCGAAAAATAAGCAATATCGTTATAACGAGGGTTTACGGCATAAGGGTCGATTGAGAAGGCAACGAACACACGCACAGGAAAAGCGCGCGAAACGTGCGAATTTCATAAGTTAGGATTGTAAAGTGAAACTATAGTGTAACTTCAAAAGTTGCTGTCGCCGGTATCCATCATCGTCACAAATGACGCCCACCATCAATTGGGGCTACGTTGGTAGGGAGCGCGGGATTTGCTCTTTTTTCGGGCTCGTTTATTCGCCTGTGTACGTTATGTTGTTTTTGTTTTTGAACGGCGATTTCGATTTCAACGCATATCCGTATATATTGTCGGGTTGTTGCCGCCAACTTCGCATTGTAATTTAAGCAAAGTTTACGTCTCCCAATCCAGCATGACGCAGCGCAGCACGATTTAACTACAGTACAATAAGGTACGATACAACACCAACGGATACAACCCAATATCCCGCTGTGCATGCGGCAGACAGCACTTTATTACAATGTGATATGGTTCGAGACAATGAGCTGAAATACTGTAGAACACAATGCACAGTGCGATACGGGCAGCCCAGCAGTGTCGAAAGTAAGAGCCGTACAGCAACAGGACTATAGGCGGGGCTGTCTGTCCTTATCGCTTTTGACATTTACCGCGATGCGCACTATTTCATTATTTATCTACTAGTTTATCTCACCACATATATTCCTTTATTTTCACCCCGCTCGAGGGTGGCACGATTGCGTACATTAGTCCGCCGTGACAGCGGCTGTGCCGTTGACTTCATTCTCGGCGCTGCGCCAACTCTTATCACCGAGCTACGTACGTCCGCGACCAGTCTCAAAAATTATGGCCTAGGCGTTCACGCGTAAGAATGAAAGTCGTTTCACTGAGCCGAACGCGAGCATGCATACTCGGGTACAATTTAAGAACGGCATGAGGGGTATCACTCCGCCGAGGCGACAGACCCGGATGTCAACGCGCGCGCGCGCGCATTATGAAAGGAGACTGCGCTTAATGCGTGGCATCGTCTGCTTTTTCCAGGGCAGTTCATTTGTCGTCTCTGCAGTAGTTTCAAAGAAGGCTAAGTGCGAGAAGTCACGCAAAAAAAAAAAAAAAATTGCGGCCGTTCCACTCAACGTGAAAGCTGTCGGAAGTGCGGAGCACTGATTCGCCATAATGGTCGGTAGTGCCGTTATCCGCTCACTGCTACCACCCAATGCAATTCAAACTTCCCGCATTCGCATCGCTCCCGGGATCCTTGCCAATCACGAAAACGCCCCGTGTCGCGTTCAGAATACTCGGAGTAACGCACTACTTGCGCCGCGCGGAGAAACAGCCGACTGTGGTGATGAGGCGCAAGGCGATTCCCGTTGTTCTAAGTTGTACCCGAATTTAGTAGCGCTCGAGCTGGGGGAGCTCCGCTTGACAATGCAGGGAAGCAGAGGACGCGCGCTTAACTCTCCCGCCTTTAGTGCCGCCCACCGCCTATCCTGTGTGTTGTCCATGGCAACGCGTTTTCTTGCTCGCGAGGCATTCTTCCCCTCTATGAGCTCGACTGAGGGACTTCAAACCCCGACATAGCGGATGAAGACTAAGACAAAGGACGAGAAAAGGCTAGGGTGCACGACCATGCCCATGCCGATGAACGCGTAACTAGCGTGCTAACAGTTGAGTTACAGCAAAACAAAAATTCAGTAACTTGCGTGGTAACAATGAAATAAACGATTAATTGGTTATAAATGATGGCCCGTGTGCGTATGGGGCGTGTGTCCAAATGAACGTGCAGGTGCGAGTTCACGAATAAATTGCGCCCTGCTGGGCGGGTGCGTAGGTGTGGAAAAAGTGATTGGTATGAATTGCATGTAGGTTCTCTGTGGGAGTAAAGAAGGTATAAATGAAGGGGGTAATTAAGTTCAGGCTGCGCGTTATCCTCGAGAGTTCTTCGTCACGTAATTACATGCGATAGCGAATATGGCTGAAGGTGTTCGAACCCGATCGCAAGCTGCAGTGTAATCGAAAGTGCAAGAACCAGCACTAAAGGGTTTCGTTATTGAACTACAGAGTGAGAGGCCAAGGCCAGTATTAGCCAGAAGCGCTGCATCATCAGTCACGCCGCAGGATTGCTGACGCCTCTGGGTTGGCCAAATTAAATGCATGCATCACTCTAGCGAAGTTCTGGGTCGTTGCCGGCAGAAGTGTCGGCTCATTAACGGAACTTGCTGCGTTTGCATGTTGCTGTAACAGGAGATCCGAAGTAGAAACGAGCGAAGATCTAGGACAAAAGAGGTGCTAATGATGCGCTGTTAGTAATTCTTGAAATGTCGGCGTATTCTCGTTATTCGCACTAGTATTTCATCCGTTCGTGGGTTTCGTTCGTCCTACAAGCATAGTATCCGCGTTGCCTGAGGATTGATCCACTCAGCGCGACCAGCAGGGAGCGCGTGGTCTTGTATTGACTTGTATTGACTTGTATTGACTTGCATCAGACATCACGCTCAGACTTATTTCTGCCTGCTGCCTCCCCCCCCCTCCCCAATATAAAAACGTGCACGCAGGCACACGCACACCACACACGCAGAGAGAGAGAGAGAGAGAGAGAGAGAGAGAGAGAGAGAGAGAGAGAGAGAGAGAGAGAGAGAGAGAGAGAGAGAAAAGCTGGTTGCCAACCACGCGTTCTTCCTCAACAAGAATGACAGCCGCCGACTCAGCAAGTGCGGGGCCATAGAGAGAAGAAACCTTAGAAGCACCGCGTTTGGCTTCCTGTCACGTTCACCCGCGACCGCGATTTTTCTGCGTCGAGATGGTGGCGCTGGCATAAGAGAGGAGAATAAAACGAGGTTCGCGAAGAAATGACTACCGCGCTGCGGGCTCGGGCACTTTTGGAGGTGATTGCTCTTCTTGCTGTACTCGACCGCGCTGTAGTGATTTCAAATCCGCCCGGACATCTGCCTCACTTGTCCGTGTTAGTGGGATCCGGTTCTGTTACGTGTCTTGCGTGAAGAACTAACTTTGTTGCTTAAAAACACCAAGCTTACGGACATCCACGGGGGCCTGTTCTTAGCCAGCAGGCGCTTTCATGTAGCGTGATCCCCCGCGTTTGGCAGGCCTTCTTTCACCCAACTATTTTTTTTTCACTGCTGTAAAGTTACGAACAGTAACGAGTTGCTGTCATGAGTGTGCTGCTTATCGGCGTCAACCCACCGGTATGGACATGTCGTTGTACGCAGATACCCACGTAAGGGCGGATAAAGAGAGACATATAGAGAGAGCCGCGAACTACTTGGCGAGACATAGAGCGCCAGTTTCACCTTTAAAACCACTGTTACAACCATTGACAGCACGAGCTGTCAGAGCTGTCAGCACGTATCCACAACTATTTATGGAACTGCGCTTCTCGCAATCATCGTTATTATCACAATATGGAAAGTCCACGTTTTTCTCCTTGTCAGCTCTGAAGCTTTTCTGACCAGCAGCGAAAGGGTGCAGCCGTGGATTGATAAAGAGTTCCGGCCGCCGCCTGTCGCGACTGGTGCAAGGTCATGAATTTAAAAGTTGCTGACACCGATGTGTGATGTCAGTGTTGGGGGAGTTATTTACGTTCACGCCGTTAATCTCCGCGCGAATGCGATCACTTAACTTCACCGGTAAACTGACTTCGTGAAAGCGGTGTTACGGTATGTGACCTTTCTGGACGTATCCATGCACAAAGAGGATTTGTAGAGCATGCGCGTTCTGCTACATTGCTTGTACATTGTGGAGTCCCAAGCACTGAAGATTATAAAGCGAAGATTTCTATGCTTCCCTGATGGCAGGAAACTTGCTGCAGGAAAGCCAACTGTACACAGTGTGTTTCACAAGACGATGGTGATAATGGTAAGCGAAGGCACTGCAAGTGCCTCAAGAAAAAAGCGCTACTCGTGGCCGGAATCGAACTGGAGTCCCACGATCGAGTTATGAAGCCGACGTCTATACGAGTGCGCCATTCCGACACGGTCGAAGCAGTTGGGATTGTGAAATTCGACTGACTTTAGCTGCACGGCAGGAAACTTGGCGTTTTATCCACCTTGGTCTTAAAAAAGTGTGTTTCATTTTCTTCTGCTTCTTTTGTGCGTGGAGAAAGCAGGAACCTGCCAAGTATGTCGCGGTGCTCCCAAAGGCTCCGAACTGGTGCTGCTGCTCTTTAACTCTCATTTCACATAAACACTTTTCACATAAACTCTCATTCATAAACAGTTGATCAGAAACTAT
Source organism: Haemaphysalis longicornis (assembly GCF_048455015.1). Classification (NCBI taxonomy): domain Eukaryota; kingdom Metazoa; phylum Arthropoda; class Arachnida; order Ixodida; family Ixodidae; genus Haemaphysalis; species Haemaphysalis longicornis. Next base: position 138,200,314 of record NW_027526445.1, read on the forward strand.
ATCAAGCAGGGAACATAAATAATAACAACAGCGCTGTGCGAATCGGCTATAACGTATGAAGCGTTTGTAGTAAGCTAAGCTGACTCATTTTTTTGCGAAGTACGAGCTCATTTTGCAGTTGTGCATTCAAATTCGGCAGAATGACGCGCACACACCACGCGTCATCTTTTTTGTGCAAATCTTGGCTCGCTTGCGTCAACGGCGTTGCAACATCACGCACGCGCCCAGCTCCGTGGGTGGACAAGCGTATACGCCAAGTTTTTCAATGCGCCACACATGACTGACGATGTTCTAAGCGCATTGTTCGAAAACCATCACGATTTCTGACCATGCGAATACAACCCGTAGAATTACAGTATTCGAAAACCCATTAGACGTCTGGCGCAAGGTTAGAGGACGTCATGAGGCAGCAGAATATATTTCTGATACCACTTTTTTTGCGGGTCACGACGCTGGGTGTCTGGGAACACGCGAAATCGGATGTGCAACGTGGCGAAATCCTTCGGCCGAAGATATTGTGATATAGTGTACCCGCCTGCTCGTTATATACTCGCCGCCTCGTAGCGTATCTCTCGGGGCGTGGACGCGATAATCGCTTTCACACGCCGAGCGAGCGCTTTTTATACGAAACGCCGGCATACGCAATCCTGAAAACGACCGCGCCGTATACGCCAAGCCGCCGGAGATATACATGGCCGATACATTTTGGGACGCCCGGCGGTGATTCGCTTATACACTGCTTGCGTAGTCCTCATTACGTCCCTGCGTCTAATCGCCGCGTTTCAGTTAATGAGAAGATCGCGAGCTCTGGTAGAAGCTGCTCGTAATCGGGCTCAATCGTTTCGCCGAGCGGAGTAGACGGCTTATGGCGTAGTCATCAACGACGCTGCGGCTTCACCCATGATGTGGAAAGAAACCGATTTCGAGAACAAAATGTCAGCGTATAGCAAAGCGGGGAACCATGCGCAGACGCAGTGAGGATTCGTGAGCAATGTGAATTACGTGCGCTCGCCGATAAACTTCGGCGAAGCCGATAGCCTCTTTCTACAGCAAACGAGGACGAAAATGGTGATATCCCCGATTTCTGAGCACGTGAACACAACAATTCATGCAGTGGGTAGAACAGCGAGGGTTAGGCAAGTCGAAAAACGCGCCAGAAGTGAGCCTAACGCAATATATATGTGAACGGCTGGCTGCACACGACTGGGAAAGACGCAGGGGCAGACATGACCGACTCGAACCACTGACTCATTAACAGCGTCACAGGTATACAAGCACGAGCCCAACGGCAGCAGAGGCAACCGTAATCGTCCTGGCTATAGTGCAAGCGGAAAAGAAAGAGCTGCGCATTATTACGGACTCCATAATAGCGTACGGGGGATACACCAAGGGAAGAATACCAAGGACGACGGCTAATAACCTCGTAGGCGTCGATAACAATTTCTGCCGAAGACAGAATAACGTGGACACTGGGACATGAAGGAGGGCTAGTAAGGAATGGGGCGGCGCATCAGATCGGTCGTGAATTTACGAATGGAGTGGAGGTCTAGACGTTCTGCTTCACCCCCTTCCCTCATCGATATGGCGAAAGTCTCAAGCTGCTTAGAGCTAAAAGACGCCAATGCTGGCCACCCCATCAAAAGCTTAGCAGAGAAGTAGCCGTAGCATGGCGTCGAATTCAAACCAACATCAAATGAAACCTGCGCAGTCGCCAAATCTTTGACCAGCGTGCGCGAGAGGCGATTTTTCTGTCTCCTGACGCTCTTAAAGGGACCATGAACACTATCTTCAACTTTTTTTGAAATCTTAAATGTTTGCAGAACGTAGTCACCCAACACACCCGGTGCACAGATTAGGGGGTCGCTAAGTATACCTCAGCCAAAAATTACTGCTCTATGCCCATCAGATAACTTGTTAACTCGCTCAAAAGATTTTTTTTTCTTTTTCTCGGTCTTGACGTCCTTTAATTGACGGCTCGAATTACGTCACTAAGGCCGTGTAGCAGCTGTTGGCCGGTTTTCCATCACTTGCAGCAATGAACGCTTTTCGATGGCAACTTCGAAAACAAAGCCACAAAAGCAAAGCAGAAGTGGAAGGCGTATCTGGTGCGACGAACAAATCACGCAGTGCCGCTCCGTGCTGGCGATAACTATAGCTTTCGCAGTGGTTCCAGACGCGAAGGCAAGAGTGAAAGCGCTTCGAAATTGTTGCAGGGTCTCTCTAAGAAGGAACAGCCTAGCAGACGATGGGCCCATCTGAGCGCAGTTTCTGAGCATGCGCTTAATCTCGACCTGTTTGCAACTTGGCTTCCCGCATACGGCGCTGACACATGAAAAGTCGCCGCTCGCGTACGCTAGTTAAAGATTTAGCCGACTGTACATTCAGCTAGCTGCATGTGTTCACGGTAGTATTGTCACGAGACTACGAAGAGGCGAGGGTAAGGAAGTTGCTGTGGTCCCAGCCTCCGCCGAAGGAGCTGTGTGGGCGCTATAGCCTGCTGTCTCTCTGTTATTGTGCTTTCCTTTTTTCTTTTTAGTTCTTTGATTCTTGTTTCTAGACCACTGACATGCGCGTCTTGCAGTGAAATATACACCGTGTGTTTGTGTGTGTGCGCGTGTTTGATTTTGTGTGTCGTGTTGTTTGCAATTCGAGGATCGTGTCTTAACTCCTGACCTGTATGTTTTCTGTACCAATACTCCCATTCTTGTTGAAGACTTAAGTCGAAACGGGGAATTAAGCAGGCTTCGGCGACAAGCGTACGTTTCCTTAATTTGTATATATATATATATATATATATATATATATATATACGATATACGTATGCACCTATACATGCACACGGGTGCTGCCATAGCTCTATTTGCGGGCAGAGTTTGTGACGTCCGTTCTTCGCACGTTGTGGAGAAACCTTTGCGTACTCAAGAGGTATTGTACACTCCGGCGAAAAAAAAACGTTTTTCTAAAAAAAAACAATAATATACAACAAAAGCAAGAATCGGAACTGAATCTTTAGACACCGAGCGTCACCGCATTGGTCCTGGCGTTTAGCGTACAGCGTCCTTGACGTCCAAGCGCTTCTGCTGCGAGCAGCGGCAAATCAACGCCTTCCCCGCCAAGCCATTGAAGCCTGTCCGCGCTTTGAGTGCGGCCGAACGTGGGAAAAAGCGTAGGATACAAGCGGTGACGTCAGAGCATCAAGGTCTCTAATGGTGGCGAATCCTCTTTCGTGGTTACATCATCGAAATACAGCGGTAGTAAACGTACTCGTCGGCCGCTTCGCTAAGGATGGTTGTGTAAAGCAGCTCTTTGCCCGGTATACGCTACTCCTTAATCGTTGCGCGACGAACTGCTTGAGAAAGTGCGCGCGCCTCTCTAATCGGCGCCTCTTCCGCCTGGGCCTACACGCTCATCCAAACCCGGACCCTTTCATAAGGCCGAGTTCTGGCGTTTCTGTGGGCTCCCCGCTCTTTCCTGCCTATCTGCTCTCTTTCACTTCGTCCGAGTGGCACGACATCTTTTCGTTCGGAATTAGATGAAAAGAACCCGAAACGGCGCCGTCTACTCGTCGTTACGTTTCCTTCGTGAAATAGTCCTCAAACGACGATGAAGACGGTAGCGGAAGGCGTGACCGCCATTCCTGACCTTTCCGAGTGAATCGCGCGCGTGCGAAAGCCAAATGGAGGACGATAGGGCAAATGTCTTTCTCAGTAGTTTTCTAGGTAGTCCCGATCGATTGCAATGTCTCCACGCGATCCAGGCCGGAACCATTTCATAGAAGCACGTCGGTGAGAGCCAGTGGCCCGATAGTTTCCGAATAGACTCTGCACCTCCAGCATCCTAGGTAACTCTTCCACTGGCCGCAAGTGTTAGCTTTCGTTGTGGCTAGCACATTCGACGGTTTGAGAGGCCAGCCTGGGCTTTTACTTTCTCTTGGTCATACCGCCTTTCTTTAAAGATGATTTTTAAAGCGAAGCTCTCAATGCGTAACTGATGGCGTCTACGTCCGAGTAAAACACACTTGAGGAAAGGCAATTTACACAATGGGTTTCAAAAAGTTATACAGCAATCATACATCAAATAACATAACAATTGGGTTTCCTTGCACAGATAGCGGACCTCTCGTAATCCGAAAAATATAGCTTTGCAGTACACACGGCTAGCGATTATGATGATGACCTTCTCTAAGTAGGGTTTGACGTTGGCTTTAAAATTTGAGTTGAAGCTATAGGCTCTGGCTCTGAACCACGGTGTAAGATATAGTATTATATATCTTACACCGTGCTCTGAACTTTGGCAGTTTGGATTTTGGACTTTAAGAGAGTGCGTTTTGGACTTTGGCTTTGACTCAGGCTCCATGGGAGACAGCTTCGCGTTCTAATGATCTTTTGACTAAGAAAGAGGCTTTCTTTCTTAATGATACAGGCGTCGTCGTGATGGCTGCGGCCTAATTGTTTGTTTTCCTCTCATTTGTAATGTTTATTTCTCTTACGTGTGCTGTTTCATGCTCTCCCTATACGTTGCGTACATCTTGAACGTGTCATATTGTACATAATATTGAACGGGGGGGGGGGGGGGGGGGGGGGGGGCTGGCAGAGCTAGTGAAGCTGTTGGTACAGCTTTTTTTCCTTGCCTCCCTCATTTCAAAGGATGGAAAATGAAGAAATTATTATTACTACTTTTTGTTTCCGTTCTGCGTTTATAGTCTGCATGGTAACACTGCCCACCCATAGATGTAAGTTGTGCACTACACTACACCGGCGCCTCTGGTCGTCGCATAGCACTTTCCCTGAGCATCTATCTACTAGTAGTGGTCGGTCTTCAATGATTTTCATCTGGCGCTGTCTTTAGGAAACTGCTGCTTGTCCACGTCGCCCCGCGCAGTACTTTGGCGAGGGTAGTCATGCGCAGAAAGAACGAAATAAATTTACTGTCACTTTGCTGTCACACGCTTACTGTCAGTTTATTGAATGAACTGTGGAAGCAAATTTATTCCTCCTGTTTATCTTAGTGCAAGCGAGTATTTCATATCGGCCTCAAAAACTATGTCAAAGTTAATTGGATAGCCATAACTTCTAGAAATGCCTTTAAAAAATCCCGCCCACCTCTGTATTTTTTTTTTGAACGAAATCAAGTTTTTAAAGCGTATGTGCTGTTCTTAGTAGTCGCATAGAACCGAACTCCCACTGGCAAGTGCTGATTGTGAGCGGTTCTGTGCGGTACTCCATTGTTGTTCCACTGGTCGCGACACTTCCGAGTTTGGCGAGGTTTATTGTCTCCCCAGTATGGACAACCTGACAGAAATACTTAATGGGACAGGCACTATTCTTGACTTTCCTGTATTGGGAATGTGCTAAGTTTTCTTGTACTTCGGCTAGACGACACGAACGCGAAAGGAAAAAAATATCCATTCTAATTTTCTTGTTTTGTTGCGTTCGCGTTTTTTCTCGAGATTTTCTTTGCTTTCAGTTCCTGCACAATCCCAGTAATAAAACACACAGAGCACCTCTACCGATGTTATGGGGGAAAGTGACGTTTTCTTGGTTCGTTACTTTACTACTCAAGGCGACAGTTCCTCGATTCGCCTACAATTAATATCATTCGAGCTATGGTATCGTAATTCCTTATAAAAATCCAACAACGGGGTTCATGTGTGGTTCCCTAACCTTGATAACCCATGAATGTGAAAAACTTGGTTTTTAGGCGTCGAAAGTCCGGAAGTCCTAGAATTTCTACAGACCCTTGAAAATCCTTGAATTTCATGTATATTTCTTTTTAATAGGCATAAGAGCTACACGAGGCTACGGGAGGTCTTAGTGAGCGTTTGTTGCTTGATTGACTTTTAGTGAATGAAAGTTTGCAGTTCGTAAGACACTAAAAGTGCTTAACCGTGTAACTCTAACAAAAAATTATGAAAAGTCGTCGAAGAAGATATGTCGCTGGAGCCAACATTTCATTAAGGAGACTTGTCTCAAGCCAAGTAGCCTTTTTGGAATGTTGGCTGCAGCAACACTCCCATTTCTTTTATGATTTCGCATAATTCCAATCCGCCATCTTCCCCTGAACGTCGATCTTATTTCAATTTATAACAGATTGCTCCTTGAAACTCCGCACGTAGTAAGAAAGTCCTCTAAATGCCCTTGAATTTGTATCATGTAAACCAGCATAGAAGCCCTGACACAGACACAACTTGATGAAGCATTTAGAGTAGTTGATGGTGTGAATGTAGTGGCCGCTTCAAGTCGGCGCTTAAAAGATACCCATTGCCCATGGCGGATCTGCTACGGCACCTAAATACATTTTAAAAGACGACATTCTCATGATCTGAGTCTAATCATTTGATTCACGAAGATGTGTAATGTATGGAATATGTCGTCACCAACACGTAATCTAGCCATTCCGCGCTTGAAATCGCGACCTTCTGAATTTTGGGGCCCTTTAAACGTTGTCCGAACGTATAGTAGTTTTCATAACATGCAAACAAACTATACCACACTCACAGACATACACGGGTTGGGGGCGCAAGGCTCACCCTTGGTTCTCGGTGGCCATGCTCTGCCGTGGTTGCCCGGTGTTGTAAGGCGGCGTGCGCCGAGGGTTTCAGGGTGCCGCACCCTCGGCCTCTCCTCGGCTGGCCAGAGGCCGATGCAGCACTCGCCGGACTTCACCGGCATGGACGCCGGGCAGTGATGATGATGTTGATCATCATCATTATCATCATCATCAAATGTCGGGTAGGGGATCGGCCTGCTGATTTTGTTTTGTGATGGGTACAACCCAGTCACTTCCGGTGCGAGGGTAAACGTTAATTAAACATACTGATATACCGGGCACCTCGCCCAAATCATACAAGAAGATACAAATCCATTCTTATCTACGAAAAGAATGTTTAGAATTGAGACAAGAGAACATTTTACAGTAAAAATAAGAATAACGGGTCTTGCAAAAATTTTTGCACTGCTGGCGCTTGAACCCAGGTCGTTTTTAAAGCAAAGCTTTACTACTTTCGTCCAGCGGTTTCGCCGCGGATGCGCAAATTCACCTTTTGACCGCACACACACACCCTGCGACACACCCCTCGAAGCGCATCGCGTGATTCGCCGGGCCCGCTTTCGGCGCTGCGCACAAGGCCCCTTTTTCAGTCGTTCTGCTCAGCTAGCGGCGGCGGCCGCCGCGGTTGCGTGCGCTCAGCCGATCGGCAGCCGACCAGCCCCGCCGCCTCCCACGCGTGCGCCGCTGGGTCGTCTCGGGCTACGTGAATCGTCCTGCGCGCGGCGAAGAGGGACGCCGCGTTCACCGTGAATGAAAGCGAGGCTGGGCTTCGCTTTGAACCGAATGACTTTGAACCGTGGTCGGTAACACAGCTACATCAAAGGTTAACCAAGTGAAACCAGGACTCAACCAGACTAATCCAAGCTATCCAAGGTTAGATGGGCTAAGCCACAGCCATTTTTTGACAAAACCCGTGGTTCTAACCGCGCCCCCTCCACACACAGACACACACACACGCACGCACGCACGCACGCACGCACGCACGCACGCACCAGAAAGGGTACTAAGGCCAAATGGCGGGGCTGTTTCAACAGTTGCTCGAAACAATAAAAGGAGTGCTCGAAGTGGACCCGTAGGCGGCGCTGGCTGCGTGCGGGAAGTGGCGGGCTTGCGCCCACAAGGGAACGGAATTTTCCCATCGGCCCCTCCGGAGGCTTAAAGGATGTATTAACTCCCACAAAGCATGCGACTTTGCTCAGTTTGAAAAAAAATTACTCCCACCTCCCCTCGCGGGAACCCATGTGTAGATGCGACGCATAGGGGGTTCCGTTGTTGTTTCCGTTAGGTTGATTCTCCCATCGCGTGAAACGTGCCGTGAACCCCCTGCCGCCGCTATGATGCAACGTGGCACGGCTATGACGCAACACAATCCAACACAATCCACTTTAATCCAATCCAATCCAAATCCAGTCCAATTCAATCCAATCCAAGCCAATCCAATCCAATCGAATCCAATCCAATGCCCCTCGCGAGAGAGTGTTCGCTGTCGGAGAGGAAAGGGGGTGAGCGGCGGAGAGCGCAGCTCGCGCGGCGAGGAGAATGGGGGAAGGGTGTGGACGGACAACGACAACGCCGTATGGAGGGACAAGGCGAGTGAATGAGATGCCGTCGCATCTAAAACTAGCCTTCGGGTCCAGCAGCGAAAGACGTGTTCGTAACCGAACTAAAACGCAAGAAGTATTGAAGAACTTTCAAGTTTCGTGCCACATGCAGTGACGTAATATGGGCATGAATTAAACGCATTTTGGTCAGCGTGTTAACTGCACGGTCGCGTTGAAGTATAATCCTGCAAAACGGAACAGGGTGATTCTTTACAATCGCGCATTCATGCGTTTTTTTTTTTTTTTGCAGTGGCTATGTTGGCGGGCGTCAATCGCACAAACGTGATTCTGTGACGTCATCACCTGGAAGTGGCTAGACAGGGGCGACTTCTCCATCTAATTTCTTTATCATCTCAGTTATTTGTTTGAGTTAGCGATAAAATTGCTGTCATTGTTATCGGGACGGAGCAGTCTTTTTATTTACCAAACTTATATTTTCTCTTTGTTAATTACATGACAAAAAAGGGGATATCGGCGCCATCTATGCGCGCCGGCTTCTTTAAATGCCTCATGAAAAGTAAGTAAAAGACGCCTTAGAATACATGAGTGTGAAAAATAAAAGGAAGAAAAACTATGACAAAGCTACTGGGCGATTTGAAATGCTTAACGGGAAACTACGTTAACGATAATCTGTGTTAACTTCTCCACCTAGGCATTTTTCTGGAAATACAAAAGGCGCGTGGTTAATACTCTTGGGTACTCGGTAGTCGATGCTTACGAATGAAACGAAATGTAGGTTCGCGTTCCGACCCGCCGCGGTGGCTCAGTGGCTAAGGCGTTGCGCTGCTGAGCACGAGGTCGCGGGTTAGATTCCCGGCCGCGGCAGCCGCTTTTCTGATGGAGGCGAAAAGCAAAAACGCCCGTGTGTACGAGATTTCGGCGCACGATAAAGATCCCCAGGTGGTCAAAATTAATCCGGAGCCCTCCACTACGGCGCGCCTCATCGCCTGCGTTGCGTCGGCGCGTTAAACCCCACAATCAATCAAGGTTCGCGTTCCGGCCACAGCGGCTGCTTATCTTAAGGAAGCGATAAACAACAACAAAAAAACTAAACCCAGTTCCACCTAGTGTGAAATTTGCTGAAACAGCTCTTGTGTCAATTCGAACATCAAAGGGCGCTCGTCCGAGAATGGCACCGCCTTCCCCTCGAAGATCGTACGGTTCACGCAAAGGAATCAGCTGCTAAACGTCACCCGGCCCGGAGGCGAGAGGAACCCTCTGATGACGACGACGACGACGACTACGATGATGATGATGATGATGATTGCCAGTGGTATCCCCTTTGTAGCGGAGTGATGACGTGTCATCTTACAAAAATATAAACAGATACCTATGTTTTATACTCTTCGTTTAATACTAGCGCTGCTCATAGGGCAGACTTAAAAAACTTATTAAGCCCAAAATACCGATTTTTTTCCTGCTACGTGTGGTACCTGACCTAAGCATTATTCCCCTCTCTGCTTTTCGTCCACCAGCATTCTAATCTTCTCTCGTCCCCTCGACAGCCTTGACGTTAACTTCCTCTGTGATACCCTTAAATCCTAGGGCTTCTGGAAGCCGAATATTTCCACCATGCAAGTTTGGATGGATACCCTCGCATTCTAACACTATGTGCCGCATAGTTTCTGTTTCTTTTCCGCACACCACGCATACCCATCCATTTTGCGTATATTTCACTACAAAGCTACAACCTTCTCTAGCCTCAAAAAGCAAAGCACCGCCCTTGGAATTACCGTAGAAATTTTCCTTTCTGATTTTCAATTTCTCTGCCCTGCGCACCTCTAACGACGTTTTAGCTTCCATTTTTTCCCTCCATTTATTAGTTTTTATCTGCCTTGCCTCTTTTTTGGTTGCCTTGGCTGTCTTGGATTATCCGCTGTTCTTTCCGTATTTCATCGTTAGCCTTCTAGTCTTCCTTAGCCTCTACTGCGAGACCACTGCGCCCTCTATCGGTGGTTCTGGGAAGCTGCTCGTTCCGCTGCGTGACGCACGATCTTCAGCAGACGGACAAAAAGGCTCGGCGTACAGGAGCTCCGCTGTTTCAACGCGTGTTTTTTTGGACATTTGAGCGCATGTAATGGAATCCCAGTACAAATTGAACCGTACATCCCTGTACTACGGCCGGTCTCACAGCCTATCGGTGTATCATCGGTTCTGGGACCATCAAATCAAACTTTTGAGTGGCAGAGAAGAAATAAAAAGGCCGCTCAACATGTGAGCAACAAAAGCGCGGATCGTGGCGTGTTGGGAGTCTCTTCTGTGTACTGAGAAGTGGTGTATTTCTGAGCAAACAGGGCAGAACCTTAAATGAGGCCATTCCTGAAAGAAGAAGCGGCAGGAGTAAACATCGTCGGAGCCGAACAAAGTGGATTTCCTGGAATCGCTATCGCCCAAATGAGAATCGAGGGAACGAAATAAAAAGAAGATATAAAGCAAAAAAAAACCTTTATGAAGCGGGGGAGCTCGAAGCTCGGGTTTATTGATTCTGCCTTATTGCAGCGTAGGGGGGACGAATGAGGCCGGAGGACATGTTGTTATTTTTTCTTTTTTGTTTTTTTGGAAAGTGAACTTTGTCGGACGGTTGACGAAGGTTCGCTCTCTGAGGGCGAGTTCATCCGCAGTCGAAGGGAAGACGTCGCAGCTCTGTGTCAGAGGTGCACAGAAGAAGGCGTGTGTGTACATAGATCTGGGATTGATCGAAGAAAAAGAAATATCTTTAAGGACGTTGTATTTTTCGCTGAGATTCGTATATTCCTCCATCGCCAGCATGTCCTCCATTGCGGGGAAGTTGCGCGAAGCGAGAATGACAAGAAAGAAAAAAAAAAAAAAGGAAACGTAGACGCGCAGTTTTCTGCAAACTGAAAGCAAGTGACAACACACGCGTAGGAGTATCTCAGTTCCGTGTTTTATTTCGTTCAATTATTTCTTTTTAGTATTCTGGTGTACGGACTTCGTATCGGTAAATGGCATTCTTTCCGCGAAAGGCACCATAGGTTGAATGGGGAGTAGTGGTGCGTTTAACTGCGTCTTTCGCCCCTGACGATGCCTTTTGGGATGTATCTGAAATGGACAGCCTATAACCGACAGCACTAGCCTTCTATAGGCAAGAAGAGTACCGCAGAAAGCCTGTTTTAAGACTGCTTCCCGCTTTATTTTTACGAGCGAACTCCTTTGGTCTTTGGAAAACACCGCTCACAGTGAAAGGAAAGGTTCCCAGCGACAACCTAAACCATTCTTGTTTAGAACAAAACACTTTACCAATTTCCCAAAGAATGTTGAAAGATCGAAAGCTTAAATTTTCACATCAAAACTTTTCACATCAAAAGTGCGCCAAAACCTTCGCTGAAAGTGCGTTCAATTGATCGGCCAACCTTCAAAGCCCCAATTCGCAGACGAGGAACGAATCCATGAGACGATTTTTTGCGCTTAAGTAAAAGCATCCACGAACGATCCAAATGTGTACCGATACGTGGCTTATGAGATAAAGATGACTATCGTACTCCTTCTTCGTAATCGGTGCGTGTATTGTCGTATCTACAACCGCTCTCTTTTCGCGATTTGCTAGTGACCGCTTTGACACAATGGCCGAATGCCTTCACGCACGTGCCATGAGTCCAGTGATTTTATCAGAGTTTCTCGGTCGACCAACCGGTCTACGGGGAAATGCATTAGTATTTTTGACAGGGCGCCATCCATCCCACTAAGAGGGCTCTCCCTTTAAAACTTATAATGTTATGAATTGTGTTCTTGAAACTGTGGATCACGTATACTCCCTATTATATTAAAAATCGCGGAGTTGCGACCTGTTTAAACGTTCTTCTCACGCGGCGAAGGGTAATAGCCGTTACGTAACTTTGTAGTGTACCCCTAAAATCTTCCGAAGCTTCTGGCTTATCTCGAAAACTCGAAATGCTGCCGTCGTAAGTCGTTCGTTGTAGCATTCATGTGCTTACATTAAGTTCTGAAAAAAAGAAAGGCAAAAATGCAAGACCCGCCGCGGTGGCACAGTGCCTAAGGCGTTGCGCTGCTGAGCACGAGGTCGTGGGTCCGATTCCCGGCCGCGGCCACCGCTTCTGATGGAGGCGAAAAGCAAAAACGCCCGTGTGTACGAGATTTCGGCGAACGATAAGACCCCCCAGGTGGTCAAAATTAATCCGGAGCCCTCCACTACGGCGCGCCTCATCGCCTGCGTTGCGTCGGCGCGATAAAACCGCATAATCAATCAATCAATCAATCAATCAATCGATCAATCAATCAATCAATCAATCAATCAAAATGCAAGGTGTTTGTGCACCATGAAACGCAGCCAAAGCTATTTTCTCGTTTAAAGGCTACAAATGATAGATTTCAAAATAACATGTTATCGCTTCTTGTTTGCAAGCTCCGTCCTTCTTTGACGCAACCTGCGATGACGTCATCGCCAGTGACGTCAGGGCCGTGTTGTGCAGCGAAGCAGGGGCGGGCCCGGAACGAGCCGCCGTGGCTGTGGAGGTACTGGGAGAAAATAAAATAAAAAACTAGGAGCCATTCCACTCTCCCGTGCTCCGTAAAACTGTCAAAATTTTCTTGAAATTAAGAGACCCGGAATTTCTAGACTCCTTGTAAGTAGGAGCGCAGTATCCTCCGCTGACCCGGTGGCAAAGAGCGTAGCAATATTTATGAAAAGTTGAAACAAAAGATCCCAAGACGGGCAAGCACGTCTTATGGGCTGTAAATGCGCAGGCATAAATTCCCACTGGATCGCCTGAGATTCTTTGCATCAGCCTCGCGCTGTCAAAAGGCTTTGTTCTCTTGCCGCTTGAGAGGCCTGCATTTGCGATCCGCCTTTTACGCTTTGTAATGTCTTCGATCTGTCGCCTACGCGTTGGGCCACTGTTCGCTCCTGTCGCAGTGTGATGGGCTATTCGACGTGACGATGGTGAATTTATATGTCTGTCTGCTCGCTAGCTTGCTGCGATTTTAAGCGCGTGTGAAGGAACACATCGCGCAATGGAACGCTCCAAAGACGCGTGTTTCTTGGAGCCGTGTTTTTTTTTATTGTTACTGATGCCGGCGCTGGACGCTCAATGGGTCATTTATTGCTCCGCAATAAAAAAAAGGTGCGCTAAAATTTTACTACCGAGTGATCCTAAACGTGCGCGAGAGCCCCGAAAGAGGGGCTGCATTCGTGACCTCGTTTTCTCCTATTGCGGGTCGTCCGAAGCGCCGCAGTTTTTGCTGGGGAAAAACGGAGCTGGATTCAGTGGAAAATTTTCGCGACGAGAAATTGAACGCGCCCTGTATATATCGGCGGCCTGGAAGCGGCGTGGTCATTCGTCTCGCGATCGTGAAAACAAACGGCGAACTAAGCGCGAACATAGAACTGAGAGAACAATAATAACAAAACAGCAACACGGAAGAAAAAAGGGGGGGGGGGGGGGTGGGGGGGTCGGTCGAAAAGGCGGTGTTATTCCCCTTCAAATAAACGCAAAGTACAAAACAGCTGGTGGAAGAGATAGAGCAAGAAGGAAGAAAGAACGGGATGCATAAAATCGGCGTATACGACGCGCAAGTCCCGTGGGCAGAGAAAGCCGCCGTTTCAGTTTCTCGCTATTGTATAACATAACGTTACATGCACCGCGTTGATGTATTTGGAAGGAGTGCAGCGAAAAAATAGGGAGGTGGGAATTTCTGGGCTGTACATCCTTCGTATGGATGCGCCACATAGATCTCCGTCCTGCCTTTTTGATAGTGTTTTTTTTTTTTCGTGGAGAGTGTCTGGCCCTTTCAAAAACAAGCGTGTTGTATCGGGGTGGCATATATCACGCGAGATGTGCTGTTAGCTTCTGTCTGTCTGTCTGTCTGTCTGTCTGTCTGTCTCTCTCTCTCTCTCTCTCTCTCTCTCTCTCTCTCTCTCTCTCTCCCGGCCACATTTGTCGTCTTTTGTCCCTTTGTCTTGTCTCCTAATGTCGTTTATGCGTGAAGGAAACTGCTCTGCAGAGATGTGAACGATTAAAAAAAAAATAAAAAAAATATTAGGAATAAACGGTTTCCTTGGTTTGTTTTTTCAACCAGAATAACATTTAAAAAAAAACCTGAGCTTCTCCGGGCAAATTCGTTTTGATGCGACCTATATATGCAGTGAGTAAGCGCTTTCTGAAATCAGTGATTTGACGTGACATCGTCGGCAGATTTTGAGAGCGGAAGCTGTGCTGGGCAGTTTCGTGATGCAGCGTGAAAAAATTACATTCTTTTCAGTGTTAACGGAAAAATTCATCGGGCACTGTGATTTGAAGGCGAACGCCAGCGATTATCGAAGAATGGCGATTATCGAAGTTCGCGGTGGCGTGACGTTCACCTGTCACGTGACACGGCATTCTGATCATTCTTGTTCCATCCCGGCTCGGTGCGGGGCTAGTGCAGTACTGACCACACTTGGCTGTTCGAATTTAGTCTATTCCTAGTAAATCTAGTAAGTGCTAGTAAATCCCATTCGAAATGTATAGTAAGCTCCTACGTTTATATTAATTACTTTTTTTCACCGCGGCTGCAATCTGGTTTCCTTCGTGTATTCGCCAGCAACTAGCTGCGGTCACTTTTCGCGTTTGATGTGACATCTAGGGCTTTCGCCTCAAGAAGTTTGTCGAGAGAGAGAGAGATCGAGAGAGAGAACTCTTTAATGTGCTGGAGAGGTCAGCTCTGCTAGCGGCAGTGCTTGCTACGCCAGATGGGGATGATTACAATGCAGTGAAGTGAATGTGAGAGATCGGAAAGCAACAATAGAGAGAAAAAAAAAGTTAAATAAAAATGGCACGCAATGTAGTGCAAGGAAAAAAACTCGAAATAAAGTTAAGGAAAAGAGAAGAAAAAT